>NW_010250959.1:4272-7083 GCF_000690775.1 Eurypyga helias
GGGGAGAGCATGGAGCCGCTGCTGAAGGAGCTGGAGGAGCTCAGCCTTGCCGGCTCCCCGGGGAGCAGCACAAGCAGAAGCTGCCTGACCTTGAGCGCCCGTGACACGGAGCTGGTCGTAGCCGGTGATGTGGTGGACACTCCTGCCAGCAGCCCAGGCCAGCAGTGTGCAGGCCGCAGGGTGGTCAGTGGGGAGGGGAAGGCTGCGCCGGCAGCTGTCGGTGACAAAGCTCTGGAGACGTAAGTGTTGGGGTAGTGGGTGACGTGGGGGCAAAGGCCTGGCTGGCCTCAGTGCCCCTATCAAGGGAGCGTGTTCTCATAGACATGGATGGCCCAGAAGGATAGGGACAAGCCTGCTTGGCTGCATGGGTCTTGTCAGATCCCGAGCAGCCAGTGTTTTGCAGAAGGCTGCTCGTTTGGATTTTATAAACAGCTGCTGATTTGGATTTTATAAAATCAACTTTTCCCCCTGCTTCCTTAAAACACTGAAATGAGCCCAGTGTTTCCTAAGGCTGCAGTTGGCTTCCAGAACCCACACAGCCCCAGGGCATCCTGTATCCACATCAGGCAGGCTCCATTCCCACCGCTGCCTCTGCTGCTCTTACCCTCCTCCCCGAAAGGGCCCCAGACAGCTTTGCATGGACTCTGGTACCCACCAGAAACCCAAGTTGTAGCCCTTTGCAGTCTTTGGCCTCTCTAGGCCGCTGACAAGCAATGCACAATTGCAATGCTGGTCCTGCTGGCCTTTGTCTGAAGGCACCCAACTGCGCTTTGTCTCCAGGGCTGGGCTCCTTCAAGGTTTGGATGCTGATGGTGAAGATGTTACCTGCGGTGCAAGCTCCGAGACAATGTTTTCTGTGGACTTTGATGGTGAATGGGAGAAAGAGCAGCTCCTGAAAGGTGAGGGGATGGTTCAGAGGGAAAGGAAATCCACCCCCCTCATCCTCAAGGACTTGAGGTCTGCCTGGGGCAGCTGGTTGGTGGGAGAAGTCCTGAGGAATGACTGGTAGCCTTTCTCGCAGCCTGTATACTGCATTTTGTGCTTGAGCCTCGGGGCTAGTGCTGCACACTGTTTGGTGGCTGAACGTTGGCATCCAAGTTGAGTGTTGGAGAAGAGCAGCAAGGGGGATTGCCCAGGGAGTCAGATCATTCGGAAGAGTACCCAAGGGCCAGGGCAGAGGGCACTGATAATTGCCCAGGGGATGCGAGGGGCAAGGGAATTTCAGCCAGTTGACTGCTGGATTCGATGCCTGACATGCCTGGCAACAAGTCTTTTTGCTTGGCCCTACTAGAGGATCTGGACCTGGCGTGGTATCCTCTTTCAGACACTCTACTCTGGGCATGTTTAATTGCTGTGCCAAGTACTACATGTAGGAAGGGAGGTGGCAGCTCTGGGGAGTCACTGTTTTCTTTGGGTTTGTTTTAAGCAGCAGATGAGGGTGCAGGATCCCCGAAAGCAGAGCTGTCCCAGTGGAACAGGCTCTTCAACATCAGCAGACATCGACGGACTTCACGTAAGGTTGGTGAAAGGCCACAGAGCGCGGGGCTAAGGCGGTGGTCACTCCTGAGAAGGATCTGCAAGTAGATCTAAGTGCCCTCAGGCCTTAAAAAAGGCATAGGGATAGATCAGCATGGGGAATGCTAAAACTGATCCCTGGCACTGCCAAGGCACTGCTGTGTCAGCGACTGTGGGCTTTCAGGGGTGTCTTTGAAGTTCTTCTGAACCTCCACGGTCCTTTCCAGCTGAGCAGAGAATGGGTCTCGAGATGCTGCTGGTCAGAGATGGGCAACACATAGTACTGGGACATGTGCTGAGATGGAATGGATGAGAGTGAAATAGGGATAGTGGCAAGAGCCAGGCCTTTGGGATTCCCTTCCTGGTCTTCTTACAGACCCCCAGTGTGACTGTGCTTGTTTAAATGTGGTAACTTGTTACCCATCAGCCTTAAAACATGTGCAAAATCACAGAATCACTGAACGGTTTGGGTGGGAAGGGACCTTAAAGATCATCTAGTTCCACCCCCTGCCATGGGCAGGGAGACCTTCCACTAGACCAGGTTGCTCCAAGCCTCATCCAGCCTGGCCTTGGGCACTTCCAGGGATGGGGCAGCCACAGCTTCTCTGGGCAACCTGTCCCAGTGCCTCCCCACCCTCTGCGGGAAGAATTCCTTCCTGATGTCCCATCTCAATCTCCCTCTTTCCGTTTAAAGCCGTTACCCCTTGTCCTGTCACTCCCTGCCCTTGGGAAAAGCCCCCCCCCCCAGCTTTCCTGTAGCCCCCCCAGGCACTGGAAGGGGCTCTAAGGTCTCCCCAGAGACCCTTCTCCAGGCTGAACACCCCAACTCTCTCAGCCTTTCTTCAAATTATCTTGCCGTCCCTGACAATCCTGTTCTGTTTGCAGCAGAAAACCAAATCTGCAGCAGGGCAGAGGCTCCAGCGGCTCGGTCAGGGCTCTGAGACGCGCTGGAAACGAGGCAGGACCTGGTAGAGCTGCAGGAAGTAGCTGGGGTGGCGGAGGAGTTGGTGCTTTAATAAAGCCGTTCTGCCGGAGCGTGGGCGTGGGGTGTGAATGGTGCAGCATGCAGATAGAAGACAAATTAGGCCCCCTCTCTGCTGGATGGTGCAGCGCATCAAATCAGCTCTTTGAGAAATGGTCAATATTTTGTTCCAGACAGCGAACAGGGACTCAGGGCCGTGTTTTAAAGAGTCGTCTTGGGGAGCTGCCTGAAGCTGTTTAAAAGTTGGGGTTTTTAAAAATAGATTTCCTTTCTCTGCAGCATAACCATGCTACAGATCCTGCCACTGCCTGGCA
>NW_010250959.1:7127-7981 GCF_000690775.1 Eurypyga helias
TCTTCCTCGCCAACATACCCGTCCTCCGTCCCCTGCCACTGCCTGGCAAAATTTGGGAGAGGAGACCAACCTTTTTCCCTACTTGCCTTAGTTTTCTATCTGTGCCCGGAGACATCTCAACTGCACAAAGCCCTCTGAGATCTCGGGGTGATAAATTGGTATGGGGCAGGGGAAGAAGAGATAGAGAGTTTTTTTTTTTTTCCGAGATCAGCCACTGGAATTAGCATTGCATCAGAACCAAGCTGTTGTAGTGACATTTTATCAGCGCTGACAACAGGTTTTCCTTTCTTTCTGCTTCAGTCTCGTGCCCTGGGAAGCTCCGTGGGGCTGGAAAGCGAAGAGGAGCCTCTGTTGGAAGCGGGGCCTGCAGCATATCGTACCCCCGCGTGCCCCCCTCCCGCCTGCGAAACCCTCTGGTGTGCTCCCGGTCGGGAGGTGAGCTCCTGCGCTTCCCCGGCCCGGGGTGGGAGCAGAAACCCCCCACGGACTCTCCCACGCCGCCCCCCAGCCCTTCAGCAGAGCTGCGGGAGCTGCTGGGGAGATAAATTTCCTGGGAGCACCAGATGGCACTATCCGACTGCCGAGCGAGCTGAGCCGAGCCGGGCTGACCCGGCTGCGGGACACAGACACCCGTGGGCGCGGGGGACGGTGGGGGCAGGCGGATGGGGACCAGTTCTGCCAGGGCCAGAGAGTTTTTGCCATCAATCTACACGTTTTCTCACCCCACGCAGCGTGGGTGTCGCAGGAGTGGGCGGGCTCGCTGCAAACCCTTTGGAAAACCAGGACACTCCAACTCCCTGTACCGCAGCGGCTGGAGCGAGTGGCCGTGGGGTGAGCATCCCGATACGGGGCCC
>NW_010250959.1:8097-22371 GCF_000690775.1 Eurypyga helias
AGCAGAGTGGGTGTGATGGCTCTGTGGGGATGCTGCCGTGCAAAGAGGCGCTTGCAACCGTGGAAATGAACAGCAAAACGCTTGTTGTTCATCAGGTTTTATCCACAGTTTCCTTCTGGTTCCCTCTGGGGTTGCTGGTGGAGGCAAGGTGCCTTTCCCAGTTGAGCATGGTGGGGGGATGCAGATCAGGGCTGGAGCACCTCTCCTATGACGAAAGGCTGCGAGAACTGGGCTTGTTCAGCCTGGAGAAGAGGAGGCTCCGAGGAGACCTCATTGCAGCTTTCCAGTATCTGAAGGGGCTACAAGGGGGCTGGGAGAGGACTTTTTACAAGAGCCTGTAGTGATAGGACAAGGGGTAATGGGTATAAATTGAAATCAGGGAGGTTTAGATTAGATATCAGGAAGAAATTCTTCACAGAGAGGGTGGGGAGGCACTGGGACAGGTTGCCCAGAGATGTTGTGGATGCCCCATCCCTGGAAGTGTCCAAGGCCAGGCTGGATGAGGCTTGGAGCAACCTGGTCTAGTGGAAGGTGTCCCTGCCCATGGCAGGGGGTTGGAACTAGATGATCTTTAAGGTCCCTTCCAACCCAAACCATTCCATGATTCCATGATTCTATCAGGGCGGTGATGCTCCAGCACAGACCACGGGACTCTCCAAGCTGAGTTTATCACGGCTCTGCCATCTCTGGATGAAGAGGGAATATGAGGCTCCAGGCAAAGCGCTTCTCACATGCACCAGATTTATCAAATTGGTTTAAAAAAAACCCCAACAGATCCAGGCCTTGTTCCTATAATAGCTGTTGGAGCATGTTGGACGTTAATCAAACTGTCTGTTTGCCGTGTCCAGCGAAGGCAGCTGAAGCCAACTTGTGTTTTTCAGGCAATGGAAGAGCTGTCAAGCCATAATCTGTTTGGGACAAAATAACATATAAATGCACCTTCTGATAGTCTGTTGTATAAATATGGGAAAAGGGGGGGGGTGTCTGTGACTGCGTGTAGCTGTCAAGGGGCTGATAAATCTGTGTGGGGGCATCGTATGGGCTCCCAGCAAGAGGAGGAGGGAGGGGACTGCCAGGGGACTTCCCCTTTGTCCCAAGCACAGGATTGTTCTGTCCAGGCTGTTCCCTTCATCTTTGCCCACTGGATTTGACATATTTCAAATAACAGAGCTCCCCTCCCTCTGGGAGGCACACCATGCTCTCCTGGGTATTTTTCCTAATAAAGTAAGAAAGCTCAGCCCCTCAGGTGCTGGGTGTGCATCCTGAAGCACAGGGCTCCTGCGAGCACCCTGAGAAGCCTCTCAGATCCTTGGCATGTCAGCACAGAGTGCTCAAGCCTGGCAGCAGGTCTCTGCAGGCAAGAAGCTTGGGACAACCAGCTTGTAAGGTCCTGCAGGTCTGTGATGATGTGGCCAAGCAGTCAGTGTCTGGGGTCCGTTCTGGCTGTGAGGACACGTTCGGAGTGTTATTCCACTTTGGGGTGTCTGTGTTCTTGATGTTCTTTCTCTAACCAATGTTTTCTTGAAGACAGAGCAGGAGAAACTGTTGTCTGCTTTGGGAGAAGCTGGGCACAGCTGGGAGCAAGTGGAGCAGGAGCCCCTGGAAAAGGCTGAGGTGAGTTTAGAAGAGAAAAATGCCATCGGTGCACTGATGTGGGACATCTCTCCTGGCACCGTGTGCCACCATGGTGCTCTGGCCACAGCTGTATTTGTGCCTCCACCAACCCATCGTGGCACCACGGGCAAAGGACTTGGGGCAGTATCCTTAAAATTGTATAGTGTCAGGTCCATAAATCCCTTTTGGAAAGGCTGGTGGTTTCTGTAGAGAAAACCAGCACCTTTCAGTGAGGGTATTTATTAAATGAGCCAAACTTTAAGTGTGCCCTTTGAGAAGACTGGCTCTGCACTCCCTGCCTCAGTTTCCCCGTTCATACAAGAGGTTGCATACCAACCCCTCCCTGCCAAAGCACCTCATGGATCAGTGCTGTATTTCTAAATGCCTCTGAAATCTGGGCTGACAATGGCTCCAGACGGGACCAGACAACTGGCTACAGAAACCCTCCATCCCTGTGCAGAGGGAACACGGGGAGTTTCCAAGCCTGGCTCTGGGAAGGCAGACCTGTGCGCTGGTTATCACCCCTCGCTGCTGTGAGGCGAGGGCAGCTGAACACCAGCACGCTCCTCCCGAAGGCAGGGACAGCCCGGGAGAGAGGAAAACACGACTTCCTCCGCTCCGTGTGCAGGAAGAGTATGTCTGGGAGGTAGGGAAGGGAGTGCTGGGTGGGGGCTGCCTGCCCTCGCTGCCCACCCTTGCTGCCCATTGTGCACGGGGGTCACTTCACAGCATCCCATCTTCTCCTTCATACAAGGACCAATGTGTTGTCTTGAGTAGCTGCAACAGGGGGATGGGAAACTCCAAGATGCCATTGGAAAATGGAGCGTGGAGGCGGTTTCTTTGTCTCGTGCTATGCAGGCCAGGAGCTTTACCGGGTTGTTTGCCTGGTGATTTTTTTTTCCCTCCCTGCTCAGCTCTCTCCACAACCACCTCGCTCTGCAGTGCGTGGGCAGGCGCAGACTTGGAGAATTTAGGAAAGCGCCCAGGGTTTAACGGGGGTGCTTCTCTGTCTGAACCCATCTGCCACGAGCCCTGGGGCATGGGTCTGATCCCCAGAGCCCGCACAGTAGGTCCTTTCAGTCCCTGAGGGGGTGTCTGCACACAGATGCCGATTCATAAGCACGGCCTTCACAGGCAGATAAAGGCAGGGGCACGCCTGGCGCAGCTCCCAGAGCTGCTGTTGGTGGAGAATTGCTGGTGTCCAGCTTCTCTGTGGCAGTAAATGGGCTGGAGGCTGGAGGGGTGACAGTAGCTGGGCATCTGGGGCGTGTTGGGTCAACCTACCTTCATGAACGTGGTGACATGGGTCCAGCTCTCGTAGTGAGAGATGCTGGAGGTGCCCAGAGCCCTGTGTCCCAGGGCCCCGCACTCTCCAGTGTCTGCAGGTAATGGAAGAGCCCATTTTGGGGCTGGGGGCAGCACTGGAAGCCCCATCAGGCAGTGGGAGCAGGCAGCAGGGGTGGTGGGAGACAGTGCTGCTCAGTCCCCGAGGTGCATCCTTTTCCCTTCCTAGATCCAGCTCCTGTGAGAGGTTGGGAGCAGCCCCCGATGGACCACCCTGCGTCGGCAGCCCTCCCAGAGGAGACATTAACGCTTCCTTGCTCTCCACCCTGGTACTAGACAGATTTAGGCCTGACCCAAAGAGCTCCTCAGCTCCAGCTTTTTCCTCTTCCTCCCGCTATGTTTCTCTTCAATGAACGTACCCCATTTCCTTCTGCTCCTGTTCCTTGGGAAGGACCCGTGAGTGTCACTCCACTGGCTGGCACAGACAGGCTTTGGTTTGAAAATTACTTTTTTTGGTTTTTAGATTAAGCCTTTAGTTTGAATAAATTGTTCTCACTTCTCCCTCTGCTTATTCACTTTCTCTTATTAAACAGTTCTCTGCTGAATTGCTTCCTCTTTTCAACCCTTCCACCCTCCAGCTTTTTCATGTTCTCCACATTATTTCTTCTCTGTGGCTTTAAGGTTTTTATTTATTAATTTTGGGGTAAGAAGAGACAGGTCTCCGCCTCTGTTCCCCACCTACCACAAAAGGAGCACTGAGATCACCTTGGCGGGTGCTGGTCTCCATCCCTGGGGGCTGAAAGGCAAAGCCAACCTCTTACAGAGGTATCAGAGAGGAGTGGTGGGGAGAAGTGCCCCCCTACCCCTTCATTTTTCCTTGGGTGAATCCCTGCATCCTTGCCTCATCCCATCCCCTGCCTCTGCCCCGAGCCACTCGGGGTGCTTGAACCACTGACCTTGGCAGCAGTTCCCAGCCCCGAGCGGCTCATTCACAGCCGGGCCGGAGGAGCTGCTGGCAGCCCGGCTCCTGCTAATCTGGGAATTGTATGCCAGGAAGCACACACCCAGCCGACCTGCCCGAGACAAAGCCTGCAGTGTACGCACCAGCTCTCCCCAAGCGTTCCTCTGTGCCGTTTGGGGCTATTTCTGAGGGGTCCCCAGCGCGTGAGGCCTTGCTGGTTCCCTCCCGGGACTTGCCCTAGGGTCGTGCACCTGCTTTGACTGCAGTGCCAGAGCTCGGTCCTCCCACGGTAGGATGGGGGCCCCAGCCTGGCACGGCATGAGATGCTTCTCGTGCTCCTGCCAGTCTCTGGGGCTGTAGCATCTAGACTCTGCTGGCTAACCTGAAGCCATGTCCGTGAAAGAGATGAACTCCCTCCTTGATCATCTCTGGGGTGTTTACTCTGGACCCTAATGATGGCAAATTAACCATAGCCTTCATTACTTTCTTGCTAGATTGCTTTAGCAGATCTACCCTGGCAATAGACCTTTCCCAATGTAGCTTTCCTGGGTACCAAAACTCTCTGTCCTTGGCACATCCTTAGAATCCTTGAGCTCCAAATAGACCTGACTTCTGTGTAAAACTGGCTGAGATTTCCCGAAGAAAAGTGCTATATAAAATGTAGGTATTATTAGCAATCGCCCTCCGCCAGGTCATATGTCAAACACCAGCACAAGGCGAGGAGGTGTTAGGAGGAAGGGTTTGCCTTGGCTGAGTCATTTTATAGCGGCGTGTCTCAGGGTTATGTGCACCTCTTTGGGAAGCAGCTGGTGTCGTCCACTAAATTAGGTCTGGCAGAGGCAGCAAGTCATTTCCACAGCATCCAAGCATCCCTGGTCAACACGGTCCTTGTCCCTGTGCTGTTCCCACTGCGTAGGTGGGAAGTGGAGACGCCAACGCTGAGCTGTCCTTGGCAATGTTCGGGGCAGGTTGGTGTGGAAATGAGCTTGGTGAGTTACCCTGCTCTACCCTTTGAGGGCAGAGTCGGGCCCGTTGCTGCACATTCACGTGATGCTCCCACATCCTGCTCGATATATTTTAAGAAGGTTGTTTACAAACACTGATGTGGTGCTGGGGCAAGCGAGGCTGCTCACAAACCCTGCGAGATGGAAGAGCTCTGCAAACCTCGTTGCTTTTCCACGGGGCTGATCAAGATGATGATCCAGTGCTGGAGTGCTCTAACTGCTGCGGCTCTTCCAGCTGTGGAGCTGGATGTGCCAGTGGGACCACTCTGGCACTGGGAAGTTCAATCCAATGTCCTGCATCGTCCTGTCTTTGGTGCAACCTTATCCAGAGACACACCATCTTGTTCTGCTTATTCCGCATCTTCCGCAGCACCACGAAGGCCCAGTTGTGGATTTTGTGCGAGATGCTGCACCGACACGGAGTAAAATAGATGGATGATGCCTGAAATAATTTCCAGTCGGAGATTTCCGAGTCTCACAAAGCTGATGTAAAGTTGCATTACAAATGTGAGACGCTCAGATATTACAATGATATGAGCCAACGTAATAGAATATTTAAAATGAAATATTCATCTGGATCCTCAGCCTGTGAAAGGGATAGAGCTCTGCTGGCTTCTGTGGACTCACACTAATTTATTTTTTATTACGACCCATTTGTATTATGGTGGCGGCTGGGAGGTTCTAGGAGATCGCCTCCAGCCTACGATCCCATTATTTCAGGTGCTCTAAAATCACAGAACAGCTCGACAATCTGTGCCCCAAATTTCAAAACCGCTAAGGATGTAGCCTGGTACTTTTCAAAACCAAACCCGCTCTCTAACCCGCGCGGCACTTCCTCGGCGCAGGGCGTCTGCGCAGGCAGGACCCTTCCCCGGCAGCTCAGACCGGCCTCGAAATCCTTTCCCTCGGCTGACGGTATCGCGCTGGCTGAGAAAGGGGTTGTCAGTTAATTGACAAAGAGCGCTCACAGCCCCAGATGGGGCAGGAGAAATATTTGCCAGACAAAGACTCTATTTTCAAGGAAATCCTCCAACTTCTGCATCGGATGAGAGAAATGATTCAGGCTCTGGAGGCAAGAGGCTGAGACAGCCGCGCGTAGGAAATTCTCATGTCATGGGCTGAGCGGTTCTCCTGCCTCGTCCGCAATGGGAGCTACTTTTACAGGCAGATATAATTCCTGCTTTACATTCAGGAGCGATTTGGATCCCTTTGTGGATGTAGGCTACAAATACATGTATTTTCCGTTTGCACCCACCCGTATCCCTCCCAGAGGGATGCCTCAGGCTCATGCAATGGGGGAAGCAGCAGAGATCCAGGGAAACCCTGGCACGCTGCTAGCAGAGATAGGCTACAAATACATGTATTTTCTGTTTGCACCCACCCGTAGCCCTCCCAGAGGGATGCCTCGGGCTCGTGCAATGGGGTGATGCAGCAGAGATGCAGGGAAAGAAACCCTGGCACGCTGCTAGCAGAGCCCCAGGGATGCTCCTGGCCAGGATGAGGCCTCTTGCTCCAACCGATGGCCCTACCTCACCGGAGAAATCCAGTTCAGCATTTCCAGCAAGCGTGTCCTGCACGGGGCCGGAACCAGGCGCTGCGGAGCGGCTGCGTGCTGCCCACACCTCCCTCCCGGGAGCTTTTTGCTCACCAGAGCCGTGATTTTCATCAAAGGAAACGTTAGTCATTGGAGACTCGAGCCTTTGGTGTTAAAATTAAATGCTAGGTGTTAAGCTGGCATCCACGATAAAGAAAACTCGGCTTTACCGGCGCGAACACGCTTTGTGTCCCAGTTTAAGAGTCCAACGAGGCAATTGTATCCTGCCTCTGTGCGGGCTGTTCGTTGGCTGCGCTGCTCCTGGGACGGCCTGGATGGGTTTTCGAGCCATCAGCTGCCTGGTTACAGCCGCCTTTCCACAGCCTCAGCCGAGATGCTGATGCCTCCAGAAATTGTGGCCCAGCTGCTGCTCTGAATCAGGCAGGAAGGGGCTGCGCCTGCTACAGCATATAAAAGAGCTTTTGGGTCTGTTGGTGGTATATAAAAATTACAGGTAACATTATATTGCATTTTAAGGCCAGCTCCGGTCCTGCAAATAAAATACCTCTATGGTTCCTTTTTTCTTTAACGGCTATAAGCTCTGCCCAACTATTCCTCTTCCCTCTCAGCTTGTGACTGTCTTGGTTTATGGCATCGTCACAACCCCCTGATTGATTTACATGTAAAGTCAGTAAACAGTCGCTCCCACCCTCTCCAGTCCCTTATCCCAGGGCTCCATGGCTGCGGGGTGACTCAGCAGTGTGGAGCAGAGGCATGACTAACTCTTCCCTCTACAACAGGGATTTTGGGTCTTTGTTCAATGCGTTCCTCTGTGCTGGTGGAAGCTGCCCAACAACCACCCTGGCACAGCGTCATGACTCATCCCAAGGAGGTGCACACCGATCTCACGAGGATTTCCGGGTCCTCCAGCGCTCCTTCGGCGCGTATCCTGCTGTGGGAGCCAGACCCATGCCTCGGCCGTGCTGGGATGGAAGCAGGCAGAGCAGCCAACCTTCTCCTGCCCTCGCTGAGCCCGTCGCTCCCTGATCACACACAGCAGGTCTTATCAGAACTGGATGTGGCCAGTCCCTTGAAATCAGATCTCAGGCCAGTTATTATCAACCCTCCCAGTGCTGTTTGGGCTGTTTCCTCCCCAAGCAGCTTTTGGACCCACTGTGAGGGTTTAATCACCATGAAGCTGATTGCTGCTGGGGTTGGCATCCAGCTGTTCTTCACCCCCCGGCATGAGGCGATGGGCTTGGGAGGGGGATATCCCTCACCTGGGACATCCATCCCCGTGAGGGTGGGAATGTGTCTCACAAGGCACGGCTACTGCACACCCCATCTTTATCTCTTGGCTGAGTAAATTTTAAGCAGGAGGAAGCTGGGAGCCCAATTCCCTGGTCCAGCAACACCCAAGTGAGCCCACCCTGACCCTTTAATTGCAGCGGTGGGTGGGGAGCCTTTAAAGGGGAGGGAGCCAGGGGGGCAATGCCCCTGGTGCTGGGGGAATGTGGGAATGTCCTGGGCAGCCTGGGCTGATGCAGCTCTGGGGCAGATGGGGTCTGTGGTACCTGACTGCGGTGAGTACTCCTGCTGGGCCCGGAGGTCTTTGGCAAACAGCTGGTGCATTTGGGATTTGCTGTGCTGTCGCATACGCAAGAGCCTGGAAAGCTGCTCCCCCTGTGCTGGGCTTGCTCCCCCAGCCTGTGTGGAGGTTGTCTGAGAGGAGAGGGAGTACAGAGCTCTGGGGATGAAAGTAAAAATGCATTTTGCAGCCTGGGCTGGTAACTTGTGTGCTGGCTGCCTCTGGGGGTGTCCCTCTCTTCCCAATCCTTGCCCGTCCTGTGCTCTTGCTGCAGGTTTTCTGCTGGGGGTAGCTCTGGCTGTATGCAGCCCCCCTGGTTTGGGGCACGGGCACAGCCCCTCTCCCCACGCTTACCTCCCTGCACAGCACCCATGGCTGGGACCCCCACGCTGAAGGGTGCTGAGTCTTGCGTGGGACCTCGCTGTATCAAGCACCTATGTCCCTGCGGGGTGGGGGTGCCCCGAGCCCACCAGCAGCACAGAGAGACCCCGCTGGCAGAGCCAGCCCCTGTTGTGCTCCCAGCACCCTGTGCTGTAGCCGGTCCCTGATTTGAGGTGACAGCAGGCTGTGCTGGGTGCCCGGGACACACCTCGCTTGTGCTGGGATGGGGGTACCCAGCATGGGACCATTCTCCCATGGGGCATACCGCTGCCTGTGCTGCAGGTAGCCCCGAGCATCTCCTTTCATCTCGGAGCTGTAACACCCATGCAACAACCCGACCGCGCTCGCAGCGTGTTTCCTTTCCGCGTCACGTTAAAGGAACCCATAAAACCGACTGCAACGCAAGTCACAGCAGCCAGGCTGCTGCAAGCAGGGCTGCCTGCACCCTCCCGTTCTCAGCACGCCCTCGCCGGAGGGGAGCACCGTCTGCTTGTCCCCCCCAATCCCTCGGGGATGCGACCGGTGCGATGGAGGCGGTGGCCTGGCCCAGACAGGGAGGCAGCTGGTCCTGGCCCTGTGCCACATGGTAACCCAGCCTGTCATTCGGCAGGAAAGCATGTGGTTATCTCAGCGAAGGCTGTAATTAGGCTGCTTGGCGCTAACTTGTCTCAAAAAGCTGGGGAGGAGGGAAGAACCTCAGATCAGCCATTTTATATGAAACTTTACAGGGAGAAATGGAGGTCGGGGCAGGAGAGGTCTGTAGTGGGAAGCCAGCTCCTCTGCGCTCTGTCCCCTCTCCATGACATTCCCACACAATCCCCGTGCCCTTCAGACCAGAACACCCCAAGAGGAGCTGGACTGGGTGCAATATTGCACCCTGTCTTAAACCAGCCTGGCAGAACATCCCTGTCCCCAGCTCGGATGTGTCAGGATGGAGCTGGAGCTGGTCCTGCTGCCGGCAGCGCGCGGAGGCGGGCAGTGTGCCCGTCCCGGGCTGGAGCTGAAGTGCATTTCCCGTCCGCGCTCCGATAAGATGGGCTGTTCATTCATCGCTGCGTGCTGACCGCAAGCCAGGCGAGAGGGCCTGCGTGGCCCACTTGGATGCAGAGGAAATGCTGCTTGGCGTGGTAATCCATCTCCAAAAGAGCCATTGAAAGAAGAGGTTTGTGCCGCTGGCTGCTCCGTGCTGGAGCGTGGTTTGCAGCGGATCCCTCTGGATTTCTTCAGGGGCTGAGACACGCTGGTGTGATCCGATTCCAGCAGTGCTCAGGGTTGCTCTGCCTGCTCTTAAAAATCTGCCCGTTGATGGGGACCGTGCGAGGCCACCTGGTCGGAGTCCCTGCCCCAATCTGCAGGAGCGAGGAGGGCTTGGGGAAATAATGGCGGGGGCTTTGCCTGGGCTGTGAATTAGTGTGTGCCCTTGGAGATGAGCCAGCAAAGCCCTTAGTGATGCTCTCACATGGGCGTGACTCTAGCGGGCAACAAATCAGCTGATTTGGAGCAAAACGGCTGTGCAATCGTGGAGGAGTGCGCGTGGTGGCGATGAGCAAGGTGCAGGGCAGCGGATGGCCAGCTGAGCCACCGAGGGTTGTGCAATGCAAAAATCTCTTGGGCAACGCACAGGAAGGGATGGGGAAGGGGGCTCTTCCCTCGCTTGTGCTGTCCCTGCCGCCGGCTGCCATCCTGCCCCACAGCAAGGGGCTGGCAACCCCAGCCCTTGCTCCAGCCCGCAATTAACCTGTGTTTGCTTATTAGGGAAGCTACAAGCCTGTGCAAACACTTCCATTTGCTTTTGATAAAGTGAAGGTAGAATAAAACCTCATGCTCATGAGGTGTGACCAGTCCCAGCAGGCTGCTCGTGTGGGCCTGGGTCGTGCTGGGCTCCTGAGAACCATCTGCCAAGGACTGAGAGTCCCTCCCTGCCCTGAGCAACCCGCTGATCCTCCTGTCACCCAGCCGTGCCGGTGCCTGTCCCCAGCCCTGCTGCTTTCCAGACAACCGCGGCGTTTGTCCCAAACTTGGCCCGGTGTCGCTAACGGCAACTGCTAATTGTTCTCTCGTTCTGTACTATATTTAATTCCCCACTATTATTTTTTCCCCTTTTAATCATAAAAAGCCTAAATTTCCCTCGGGGAAGGTTATTGGCTCAAGTGTGGAAATATACCTGCGAGTTGCACGGAGACGAGCCACCCGGGCATTGGCTGTATTTTTAAATCCAAGTACAAAGTGTCTTCGACGCGAGCGTCGCTTAACCCTTCTTGGGGTGGGTGGGAGCTGGGAGGGTCCTTCCCCTCTTCTTGGCTCCCACTGCTTGCCCTGCCCATCCTCAGGGTGGGATGCATCCACCCATGGTCTTGGATGTGGGTCAGGAGGGGTGGGCAGGGAGGAAGCGTGGGACTGGAGGAATTGCTCTATTTTGCCCTATTTTCCTATAGCTGCTCCTCTCTGTCTTGCTGGGGGGAGACCAGCGTGTGGGCATCCTCCTGTGCATGGTGAGGGTCAGTCCAAGAGGGACCGTGTGTGCACCAGTGTCTGCTCCTTCCCAGGCCACTTCCTGCCACTCCTGCGGGGATGGCGGTTCAGGTTCTCCGAGGTAACCTGGAGCCTCAATACCTTTGAGGATGTGGGCCAAAGTCATCCAGTCTGAGAGCTATTTTGGGGGGAGCGTGGCTGCTCCTGGGAGACCACTGGCACAGCCACTGTCGGAGACGGCCAGGTGGGAGCGGAAGCACAGATGGGACAGGCAGGAGGGAGCTGGCCCTCGGTTAATGAAGTCGCCCAGGGGGGTTTCAGCCCTGCCCCTGCAGACCTTGGGTCGCCTTTCAAACGATTGCTTCGGGGAGGAGGCTTGGGGTTTGGGTTTGCAGCTCAAGCAAAGCAGATTTGGGTTCTACCCCTCATCAGTGCAGATGCAGGTAGCATCTTCTGCACTGAAGAAGCAATTTTTTTCAGTGGTAGTTACTCTGGGCTCTGAAATCCTCACCCAGAAGGAGAAACAAGGGTGAAACAATCCCTTTTTTTTCTGATAGTCGTAGTCTGGAGTCAGTCCTGGCCCAGCTCTGCTGCTCTCCATGGGGTGGCTGGGCTGGGAGGAGGGCGCAGAAGCGTGAAAGGCACCATACAGAACCGGGACAGCCTTTGTGTTGCATCCATAGGCAGCAGCGGGGTCAGGGTGCACCCACAGCCAGCAAGACAAGGGGGCAAACCGCTCGCGCACAAGGGACCGAGTGTCTCCCTTCCTCCTCCTCAAACAAAGGCGGCTACAGTTATTTTTCACTTTCTTCTTCCAAGTGGCTTCACCCTTGCATTCCCAGCCTTGATTTGGGATGCCTGAGGAGACGCTTGCAAAAGCCAGATGGGGACTTGGCAGGGCACTGGGATGCTGCTTGGGTACCGCTAACGCATCTGTCTTCCCCAGCCATCATCCCTGCTCTCCATCCTCTTCATCAACCCTATATTTGTTCCAAAAGCATCTCACAAACTTAAGCTCCAGCTGGGCTCCTGGCCAGCCCCGGTGGGGCTACAAGCCATCTGACTTGTTGGAGCATTGTGGCACGGTTGGGAAGCCAACGCCATCCCACGTCGGGGAGTGCCCGCTGCCCAGGACCATCCTGGAAAGGGCGTGCAGGTAGAGGGGAGCGTTTACCAAAGGAGCATCCTGTAGACAGGGCTGGGGGGCTTGGGGGAGAGAGGTGGCCCCACAGTTAGAGCGGTTGCCTGCAGAGGAGCAATTTCAGCATGTGAAAGGAATGTGGCTCTGACCCTGCCAGGGATGGAGGCTGTGCCTTAGGGATGACTGCTGCTGGCCTGACTCACCGGCCGCCTCTCCGCAGCCGCTTCCTCTCCGGGAGGCAGAAACTCCCAGTTTTTATTTATCACGTGGCTTAGAGTAGGGGGTAAGGAAGGAAACGTTCTTATTTTTAACTCTATCTCCCCGGGGCCTGGGGGAGCGAGCACTGGCACAGCGAGGTGGCCGCCCTGCTGCATGTGCCTCTGAGCATCCCCACGGCCGGGGTTGCTCATTCACCTGCAGCCCGTTGGCAGCTTCCCGCGGTATTTTCAGGTCTGAGCCCATGCACAAAAATATCCTGCGGGTTGGGAGCAGCCTGTGCAAAGTGGGGACACGCAGGGTGGGCATGCGATGGCTCCGTGTGGCCATAGCTACATTGAAGGCAGCTGAGAGCGAGTGAGCCACAGGAGAAATGCATTTTTTTCCCCTGTGGGGACCCAGGTGACACCCTGGATGGTGGATGCTGGGGATCCCTGTTTCTGCCTACCCCAGGGACAGAGCTCTCACAGCCAGGGGGCTGTGCATTGCCCTCCCAATGCTGGAGGATGGGGACGGTTTCATCCACCCCAGCTCTGCCCACGGAGCATTTGGAGACCTGGGAACATGGTGCCACCATCCCCAGGGTGCAGAGTAGGCAGGGCTGCACCCCTGGAACATTTTGGGTTGCACATCCTCAGCTGAGCTGGGATGTTCAGCCCCGAGCACAGGCTGGATGCTGTGCCCGGGTGTGGGGAGGGGACTGCCTCCTGCCATGGGATGGGAACGAGACTCCAAGAGGTTTTGTCCACCCTGGTCTCTTGGGTGGGAGAAACCAGGCCAGACACCTGTTTGTTTAGTGCAATGGGGTTTTTTTTTTTTGCACTTCCAGGTGATTTTTATTGCTTGTTGCTCTGCAAACACGAGCCATCCCTGGGGTCGAGGGAGGACAGGTGTGTGGGGAGCCGGCTGTGGGCCAGGCTTGGGGAGGTGGTGCCCAGCGCGGTTGGTGGGACGGCTGTGGGCACTGGCATGGGCACCACGGTGTGCCCCTCAGCCGAGATGCCACTTGTGCCTTTGATCAAAGCGGCTGATCTGTGCACGAAGTTTTGGTCTTTGGTTCCTTGGGGGCTTTCTTTGAGCTCCTGTTGCAAAACCTTCACTTGCTTTTAACAGCAGCAAGGTTGGTGGTTTTTTTTTTTTTCCTTATGATCTTCTCTTTTCCCCCTCTGTTGCCCTGAGATAAAGGCTTCTAAATTTGTCCTGTGCTGAAAACGCAGCTAATCCTGATGGACCTGAATTCGCATCTCCCCCGAAGGAATTGCACTAATTTTTTTCCCTTTGTTCTGCCAGGGGACCTGTCCGTTTCCTAGTGGAAAAAAAAATTAAAAATCACTATTTAGGGCAAGGTTTATATTCCTGAAACCTGTGTGTTTGTTTGTGAGAGAAGAGGACAGGAGGGAAATAAATGAGAAAAGCATCACACC
The DNA here is from genome assembly GCF_000690775.1 of Eurypyga helias. NCBI lineage: Eukaryota > Metazoa > Chordata > Aves > Eurypygiformes > Eurypygidae > Eurypyga > Eurypyga helias. The sequence continues at coordinate 21,717 of NW_010250959.1, forward strand.
ACTTTTTTTTTTTTTTTCCCCCCGCTCTGATATTGTTTTTACTGCAGGTAAGTTTAATTAAAGTGAGGAACTAGGGCACTTGTGCTGTCCAGAAGATGCTCTGAGGATGCGGTCCTCTTCCACCAGCGTTATGCTGGGAGCCCGGAGCTGCTTGCTCAGCCCCTCGGAGCTGAGTTCACTGCGGAAAAGCTCCTTATGGGCCGCAGGGACTCGGTGGGCTTTGGAGGGGTAGGAGGGTGTCATTCCAGCTCTCGGTGGTGATGGGTGGGTTGGGTGTGGCAGTGTTGGGTGCTGGGTGAGCCCCGTGGCACTGTCAGGTTGGACAGGGCTGGAGTGTCACCCTGGGTTAGGGGTGCAGGGGGACAGCTAGTGCCTTGAACAGGGGGATGGTTTGGGTGATGGGTTGGGGGGGGACAGAGGTGGTGAGAGGCGATGCGGGTATGAACAGGACCAGCTGGGAGTGGCAAGCTGGCAGGAGGCAGCTGGGCTTCAGGAAGCTGCAAGTGCTCGCCTGGGGCAGAAAAATCCAGTGAGAGCCACCTTGTCCTCACCTGGGGCTTTCCCTGCTCCAGGTGGTGCAGGATCCGTGTTCCCCGGGGCTGGGGGAAGCAGCATGGGCCGAAGGACAGCTTTTGGGGTGTAGGAGTGGGGACAG
>NW_010250960.1:0-37062 GCF_000690775.1 Eurypyga helias
TTCTATGATTCTATGATATTAAAAATCACTTCAAAGTTAATCAAAAGAGTAAGAAATGACAGGGGTGTTGGAACTAGGTAATCTTTAAGGACCCTTCCAATCTGAACCATTCTGTGATTCCATGAAAATGGAAAACAGATTAATGTTTGAGCATAAAGCTCAAATAGCTCAAAGCTCAAGTAGTGATGTAGAGGGTTTTCTGACTTGATCCCTTTTTTCCCCCCAAGAAAAAACCCAGCCAATTAAGCCACTTGCTGCTAAACTACTATTGAGAAAGACTTGCCTGTGAAACTGATTGACTTGAATTTTTTCCAATTAATATTTCAGATATAACTGGCATTAATTGAAAGAGGTTTGTGTTTTGCATATTAGTAATTCAGTGTTTGTTATGACTGCTGTTTTGTAATATATGTTTGTATAAAAGGTTGTTAAATAATAAGAGTAATGAGGAAGTTTTCATCTAGTTACTTGAGCTGTCTAAAATCTAGGCATCCAGGCTCCCTCTATAGTCAGCTGAGAGACATGAGCGGCTTAAAGGAACATTCAGCTCACGCTGAGAGAAGTGTTTTGGAAGAGCCCAGAAGTCAGTGACTGATTTAAGTGGATAAAAATGATGGCTCAAGTTATGAGAAAGTAGTGACACTTTTGTGACTGACTTTTACTGCCAGACAGTACATTGGAAGTAGTCATGGATGTAGTTTTTTTAGGATCTTTAGTATTTGAGTACAATATTCAACTTGTATTGTCGTTTCTTCAAAAGCACTGAATGCTTGGGTGCCAGGTATTTAAAAACTGCTGTGATTTTCCCCCACTCCAGTAACTGGGGTTTATTTAGAGATTGAGCAATGTGATTTATCAGGCCAGTGCTTGATGCTTGCTGTAGCACAAGGTAGATAGCCTTCTGGAATTGCGTGCTTCTGTTCATTGATTGTAAGGGGAGCCTCGGTGACTACTTCAAATGTAGAAGTTGACATCATCTACTATGTGGAAAAAAAACCTTTCCATTTTATTGCTAAGAGCCCAGGGCTAAGGCTTTTTTTTTGTTCTGAACTAGCTGGCAAAACCAGCATTTCCTTCGTTTATCACTGACTTGGAGGACAGATATAATACAGTCTTGGTAAGTGAATAAAGAGCAATTTCTTTCCTTTACAAATTAGAATTATGATATTTTAATAGTTAGAACTGTTATTTGCAACTATTTAAAAATAGCATGTTTGTGTTGTGTAAAACCATGAACAGTCTCTGTAAAAGCATGTAACATGTAGCTGTGATAAGCAAGGAAGTTAAGTTTATTAATCTTTATTTAGTCTGCAGATATTGCTGATCATGTTACCCTGGCAGCCCTTTAACAATGGGCAAGCCACATGGATGTAAATATCTGATATCAATAAAATATGAAAGATAAGACTTGATTGTAATTCTGAATATCCTTGCTTTTTAATTAGACAGCTTTTTTGAAACTAGTTAGTGTGACTTGGCTATTCAAGTTGCTTATGAATATGTTGATGTTTAAAGACGTTCTACTTTTTTGTTTAAAAAGTAAACATAGTCCTTGAATTTTTATGAACATTCTCAAGGTTATTTTCTCTGTTTAGAAAGTATTAAACTGCATTTCAATTTTAGATTTCAGGAAAGCTAAGATTACTATTTAAAGACATTTTTATAGGATACTTAAAATGAAATCAAAGGAGCTAAGTATTTCTGTAGATGGAGCCTTGGTGGAGGTTCTGTCAACTGTAAAACCTTCTGGATTTACTGTCCGGTTGTTGTAACTCCACATGCAGTAAGACAAGCAACCTTAAAGTGAATTTCCTATGAGAGATTTTCAGGTAAGTATTAATCTACAATGCACAAATAGGATTTGTGAAGCATGGTACAAAAGCTAGAGTTAGTAATAGACTAACCCTCTTTCTTAAAAATAATGATGTCATACTTTTTCTCCCCCCCTCAATTATATGTTATGCTTGTTAAAAATAGGGTAGCATTCTGAACTTGAACTTTCTGGGTATTTTTCCTAAATTGGCTTTCTCCATTATCTAGAAAAATGGTCTTCTCTAAACCCTGAAATGATCTGTCTGGAAATCTCCTTGCATTCATTTTGGTGGTTCTGGTAAACAGTTCATAAAAATATGTGCCGCATAACTGACCAGAGTCGGTTGCCAAGGGAATGACAGCTTAAGACACTAAAAAAAAAAAAAAAAATCTGTGGTGAAACTTATGTTTAAATTTGTTCTGAGACTGTTGCCACCAATTCAAGCTAAAGAGCTCCCCTACTTGTCACTGGTCAGCCTTATAGGATAGTGAAAAGCATTGCTTTTATGTTTTTACTTCGTTTTTTCATACCTTCAATCCTCATAAAAACTGAACTCCTGAAAATTTCCTAATGTTGCTCTATTTCCATTTCGTTTTTTGAATGGTTCCATCATACCTAGAGGAGGGCTGTTAAGGTGAGAACCACTGTTAGTCCATAGGCTGCAAGGAGCGAACCAGCTGCTGTAGTGAACAACTTTCAATGCCATTGTAATGCTATTTTGTATGTATTTTGAAGAATTGTATTTTTTTTAGGACTCCTGCCATTGGCTTTAGGTGACTAAAAGCCAGGACCAAAAGAGACTAAATTGGATGAGAATGGAAAGTATAGGAGAGTATTTGGACTGAAGTTCACCCAAAACCAGGGTGCTGCTGTTTAGTACTCTCTGTGGAGATCTAGAGTAAGTGAGACTGACAGCAGACTTCTTTAATATGCTTTGATCAGTACCAATAAATGTGCAGATAATTTTGAAACAAAAGGCTGCCTATAAGCAGTCTTTTTAATGAGTACAAGTACTCCCTCTTTTTGGTGAGTACAAGAAGAGTTTTTCCTCTCATGTTAAAACAATAAAGCTAACTTCACATCTTGTGGAAACCAAAGTCTTAAGACCTAAACTATTGCTAGATTAAGTGTCCTGTCCTCCATCTAGTTTTGTTACTGTATTTCTCTCCAGCTTCCCATCTTCAGCTCTGTCTTGACTCCTCTGATACCTGATCTTTATACTCTTCATTGAGAAGCCATGTGTGCCATGTTTGATCTTACTGTATTTACTTTTAATGAAAATGTGCTGAGACAGTTGTTTCATAGCCTCCTGAATACCATCTCAGAAGCATGAATTGTGTTCTGAGAAGTTGAGGGTTCATTACCATATAAGATGCCGTATCGCTGTGGTATGAACTGCAGTTATGGCTGCACAGGCTTTCTAATGTACCTGGGCTAAATTCATATTCCAGACCTGAAATTTTCTAAAAGCATTAATTAATTCTAAAAACATTTCTAAAAGTACTAAAGCATTACAGTTTAAGTGATGCAAAAAAAGGGTGTTGCAGTAATATAGAAAGACAGATTATTTTTCTAGAGAAAACTAATAAATTATTGCAGATACTATTATGTTTACCTCAGTCTAAAATATGTGTTAAGGATATGCTATCACCTAACCTATCTTACATTTTCCTTTGGAATAGTTATTGGAATTGTTCCTTGGTTGTGAGTTCTTTGTCTCAGTAATTACTACATAGTATGATATTTTTAATTTTTAAGTGTGACATGAGAGAATATACTATTCACATTTGTTCTTGTGTTTGGGGTAGTAATCATTGTGTCATGTAAGAAATCAAATTACTAAAGCACTTCCTTTGAGAAATATGTAACATCTTTACATTGATGAGGAGTTGTCTTGTTTTTGTTGCTTCATCCTATAGTGTATTTGAAGGAACAGAGCAGGGTAAGATGGTTGCATCACCCAGGACTTACTGTAGAAATGCATTAAAAAGACAAAACCAAAACAAGCAAAGGTAACTAAGCAGGTCAGATATGTTATGACCTACAGGCATCTAAAACTTTAAATACTGCCCTCACTCCCCATTTTTAAAGCATAATTTTTGAGTTAGCCACCTAGACTTTGGTGCAGCTTACAAGGTAGAGTAGTTACTACAAATGTAACTTTAATGTACAGGATGCTTTTGCTAATATTTACAAGCTTTCTTTTGATTCTTTCTGTGCCAAGGTGTATATAGTCTTTAACAGTGATTTGCAGTGAAATAGTTGAAACTCTTTTGAACTTGTGCACGCATTTGTTGAAGACACTATACAAATATTTAAAGCAGCTAGAAAATATACAATTTTTGAGAAATCATGCTTAGTAAAGACCAGAGTAAAAGTTGCATGAGTCTTTAGTCCTTTCACCTATATTTTTTTGTTCTTAACTGTACATGATTTTTCCACTGTTTTCATAAGTAATATAGAAACTTCTGGCCTCTTAGAAAAGAGACCTTTAAACATTACAAAACCTGTAGTTTTTTCACTATGTGCTCCTTTAGCAATGGAGTTTTTGGAAGTACATCCTTGGGGTGGTGGTACTCTGACAGATGTTCACTACACACAACTATCTGCTTTAATGAGGGTGGGAAAAGCCTGCTTTTCCACCAGCGTATTTGAATTCAGCAGGTGGTTTTAGTTTCTTAGTAGAGAACTTTATCAGTACAACTGCATCCGTGCCAGGTTTTAACTGGAAACTCATACCTCATCCAACCTAGCCAGGCTGCAGAATTGGTGAGAAGATTTGACTTAAAGATTTATGTCAGTTTTCCTTAGCTCCCTATGAACTCTTCAAGATTTTCCTGTCTTCAGCATATATACTTACGAAATACGCTTTTTGGTGAACACCTGAAAAGTTTTCCTTAGCTGTGGTTTCAAGTGTATGATGGTAATATCTGTCTGTCTGCAGATTTCACTCTAAAATTTGATTGAACCAAAAATGGCTTTTCATTGCTCAAATATGTTGCTCTTGAATAGGATCTGTTTTCATGTCAGATTTTGGTTTTCTTTGGGTAGAAGAATCTGTTTTGGTTCTCTCTATGATGCTTTTCCACTGGTGAAAGCTTTGTCCCCAGCTAAACCTAGGGTTTCATGAACAATTTAAAGAACCCTTGGGGTTCTAGATGAAAGGGAGGCTAGTCTGTGAGTGCATGTAGTCTCAAAGTGTAACATAACACTTAAAATTACAAACATAATGAATGTTAGCATACTCTTCCTTTTTTTTTTTCTTTTCCCCAAAAAACCGCCATCAAACAATCCACCACCCAACAACAAACCCCAACCAACCACTTATTTTTAACCTGTTGACCAGGCTGCTATTCCATTTTTTGGGGGGATATCAAAGTTAAAAAAGATGGTTGATACACTGAAAACAGCTACTGTTTGTGTCTCTGCCAGTGAGAAGTTGTAATGAAAGCAGAAGAGGAGAAAGTATCTTGGTTAGCAACAAACCCAAACCATGTGAACAGGTTTGTAGCTCTATTTGCCGCAAAGCTTAAAAAGTAACAAGAAGGAAACTTCTCCTTTTCATATTAGCAGCTGGCAAATCTGTGAGGATACTCCTGATGACTATACCTAGTGCTCAGGTATAACACCTTGTAGATCTCATTACTAAATCCAGTTACACACTTGTAATCACAATTAAGCTGCTTCTTAGCTGATTGTGCCTGTATATGGATTCTGCCAGGACTATTGTGCTTTTCTTCAGTGACATGTTGAGGTTCATACCCATAGCTGGGTGTTTCAAGTACTCTCTTATTCTAGCTAATCGGTTACGGCTGTTGGGTGAAAATAGCAGTGATGGTACCAATGGCTTGTAATTAGCTTCTAGTTTTCAAGACATAATGCAACAAAACTTGGTTCTTTTTTAGTAGACTAGCATGCCAGCTGAGTATTTAACCTCTTTTTCTAATGATGTCTTTGTCATTAACTGCTGTTGAAAAAATTGGAGTCTTACCAAACAAGTCAATGTTGACGCTTAAAATTGCATATATTGCTTAATTTTGTTATACGTAGTACAAGGCCAATATGATATTGTACGCCTGAGCTTTCCTGTCTGACAACATAAAATTTACTTTCATCTGTTTGTACATGCAGATACAGTCAACTCGCTGTACAACAGATGAGCCCTAGCTAATGCTGCTGTGATACCTTTTAGCTATTGTAATTGAAGGTAATGCTGCTTAATTCAGCCTGTGATGGGGAAGGCTTAAGATCACTTGTTTTCTTCAGGAGAAAAGCGTTACTGTAGCTCAGATTATTCACAGTGCTTTGGAACACAATAGCCTGCTCGTGTTTGTGTGCCAAACTTAACTCTGCATTTGTTGGTACAGAAAATGTCCTGTAAATGCAAAATTCAAAGCCCACTGGATGTAAGTACATTTTAAGGAACAGAAATATAATTTGGGACACAAGTAATCCTCAGAAAATCCAATTGCAGATGTTCACTGGAAGAAAACTTTGGAATTGTGTGGTTTGATTTGCCAGCTTATCCAGACTTAAACATTACCTGGAAGTTATTAGATGGGAGGAGTCTTTACAGTTTGAATCTTCGTAAACCTTTTCTTGCTTAGATATATTCTTCCAGGGTGGCCTTAGAACATTATGCGTCCAGCTGTGGAGCCCTCAATATCAGAAGGATATTGACCGGTTGGAGCGAGTCCAGAGGAGGGCCACGAAGATGATCAGAGGGCTGGAGCACCTCTCCTATGACGAAAGGCTGCGAGAACTGGGCTTGTTCAGCCGGGAGAAGAGGAGGCTCCGAGGAGACCTCGTTGCAGCTTTCCAGTATCTGAAGGGGGCCTACAAGGGTACTGGGAGAGGACTTTTTACAAGCGCCTGTAGTGATAGGACAAGGGGTAATGGGTATAAATTGAAATCAGGGAGGTTTAGATTAGATGTCAGGAAGAAATTCTTCACAGAGAGGGTGGTGAGGCACTGGCACAGGTTGCCCAGAGAAGCTGTGGATGCCCCATCCCTGGAAGTGTTCAAGGCCAGGCTGGATGTGGCTTTGAGCAACCTGGTCTAGTGGAAGGTGGCCCTGCCCATGGCAGGGGGGTTGGAACTAGATGATCTTTAAGGTCCCTTCCAACCCAAACCATTCTATGATTCTATGATTATACACCAGTGGTATGTCCAACTCTGAACTGGAAAGAGGAAGAGTGGCATTGCCCACTGTCCATGAAACAGGAGGAACTAGGGGCAAAGATGCTGTTACAGCAAATAGTAGGAAGAAAATAGACTTGCTAAACATGTTCCCAAACTTCTTGTTGAATGAATGGGAAGCAAGTGATTAAGCTGACTTGAGGAATATTTTCCAGCGTTGGCTAATTAAGTTACTCATCTACAGAAGTAGTCTAATGTGAAGATGCTACTCAGGAAGGACCTTCTTGTTTTTAGAGTGGATTTCAAGTGTAATGTTCCTCAGACTTTGGGGGTTTATCTTTCGTAATGTAACACCTTCCCCACTAATCATGCCAACCAATAGCTTCCTATCATTAATTGCTGGCAGCAGCTTGGTTCTACAGGGCAGGGTAGAATTACTAGCTGTGGTTGAAAATGCTTACCCTTCTCACCTTGGGGAGCCAAGCTGTTGCTAGCAATTAAAGGTAGTTAGCTGTTCCCTGCCTCATGTAAACATTTGCAGCCAGTAATTACTACTGCTTCTCACTTCTTTGCCCTGGAGGAACTGAACTCTTCCAACAATACTTTGTAACAGCTTAGTTTTGTTGGGGTTTTTCTTTCTCTTATATTTTGTTATTGTAGTTTAACCGTATTTTCCCATTTAAAAATAACTGTGGTGGTTTTGACCTTTCACAACTCATTTGGAACTTGTAATCATATTGGGAGTTGCAACCTATATTGAGAAATACTTTGTGAAGTATCCTTTAGCAAGTATTTAAATGCTTTAGCTACCTACCCCTGTCCCACCCCCACCCCAAAACAAAAAGTGTAGTAGTTGAACTATCCTTTCATCTGTATGGCTGAACAGGCATTTTTACCTTATAGAAAGACTGTAGCAAAGGCAGAAATGCAATTGCTTTTGTAATTGTCAAAGAAATTGTTCTCATGCCAAGATTGTTTGTCCAGCTTGTCATGCCTCTGTTAGATATATCAGTTCAGAAATGATCAGTGGATGCTGAGTTCTTGCTTGTTTCAGTACACGAATCTGTCCCCGTTGCTTTGTTTGCTGCTCTGTGTAGAGGGCAGGGATGTGCCAGAGTTGATATGCTTATTCAAACTGCTTGGTCTATTTGATCTTTGCTTTCTGTTGAATCTCTCCTCTTGGCAGACACTTTACAGTCTCATATAAACTCGGATTAGATTTCTGAATCGAGTGCAATTTTCCTTATTGAAAACAAGTGTAATTTAAAGTTATTTTGAGGCAAATAGACTGAAATTTATTTCCAAATTTTAGTATTTTGTTAGTATTCTGATGTCTATCTGAACAATGAAATCTTGGCCCAATAATCTCCTGGTGATCTTTTATAGAAAATAATTAAAGTAAAATTTTAATTTACTCTCACACACTTCTTAGTTAATTTTTTTCATAACCATAGACCAAGAACTACTGGTATATGAACTCATATTGTCTGTGTTGCTTTATCGTGTAGAATTGACCATTGTTCCTCTTTCCTGCCATCCCTTCCTCCCTTGAAGTCTGGTCCTTCATGAAGCCTAAAATACAGTTTCATTCTGCTGCCTGGAATCTGAATCCCATTTCAATTGAAACAGCATCTCTCCACATTGGCTCAGTTCCTCTTTTTTTTGGTTCTCCTTTTCAAAATATAGATCACCTTTTATCATGGAGGATTAAAAGAGCCCTTTATGAATATGAATGTGTTTGGACCCTGGGTTGTAGTCCAGTAATCTGAGGCAGACTGTGCACCTGCACTTTGTAGAACATGGAGAGATGTGGGGAAGCTGCCAAGGAAACTGTTAGTCTTCATTCTGCCATTATTTCTAATATCCAGGCTCAGAAAAACACATACTGCATTCAAACCCTGCTCTAAAGTCCAATGTTATTTGTATGTCTGGCTTTTCAGACCTTACAGCTTTGGAGTTTATGGTATTAGTCATCCTTTTGAGTTACCAGGATGGTAGGTTGACCAGTAGTTGAGCGATTCTTCCAGTAAATAGCCAGTATTTAGATTTACTGTGATCAAGTTTGCATTTGAACTATAGGAGGACTTCGTGCCTACCTATTACAGTTTATCAAATTTCTATTTGGTATAGCAAAATTCAGTCTTGTTTATAGTTATTAGAGCTGGTTAACTTGATCTTCATGGAATTTATTGCCTTTGTAGTTCACAGTCAATGTTGTCATCCTCTTTTTTTTTTTTTGTTGTGTGTGTGTTTTTTTTTTTTTTTTTTTTTAGGCAAATGAGCTACTAGTGACTCTTCAGTTTTAATTCTTTCCAAAGCTTTCAACCTAAAAGTTTTCAGGGAAGCACATAAAGGAATCTATTTAGGTTTTGCTTTTTATAGCCATTTTATGGTAGTTTTATACTGTGTTTTACAAATTGTTTGTGTCTGAGTGGGGAATCTTCTCCAGTTAGATTCTTGCCATTTTTCCTGAGAAACAATTTTTAAAATGTATGTCAAGGTGTACATTGCTAAGATTTCTAAGGTACCAGATGAAGTAAATATCTGAATAAAGGTAAGTTAAATTTTGATTAATTAAAAAGTGATCTGTGTCTAGATAATGAAAGTTGCATTTTCACATCAAACCACAGCAAAACAAAACCAGACCAACCCCTGCAATTTGGTCCAGTTGTTGGTATAATTATTATAAATGGTCCTGGTCTAAATATGTGCATACACAATGAACTATTTCTCTTGGTTGTATTTACCATCTAGGTAGGTAAACAGTGGTTTTGAAAGCACAGAGAAATTTGGAGAACTTCTGTACTTTGCCTGTTTAAGTCTTAAACAGATTTTTTTTTTCCAATGTTTCTTTCACTTAATGTTAAAATCGTATGTTATAAATAGTTTCATTTCTAGAGCTCATTACTGGTCTAATAGAAGTGCCACTACTATTGAGGCACAAGTACCTCCTGCATGTTCACTTCTTCAAGTATGTTTTATTTTCTCAAGTTTGACAGTTTCCAATGCATTTATCATGGTAATTCTTGTCTGTCTTCACTTATGACAGTGGCTGAAATTGGTCCTTTGAATATTAACTTGAGTAGAAACGTTTTTCTCATTGAGTTCTGCTGCAATTGGCTGTGCAGTTCTATCTGATTTTTTTAAAAGCAAGTCTTCAGGAGATGAGTCTCGGCAAATTAGAACTTAAAAAGCATACACAAGACAATGTTAATTTCTTGTTTGATAGAAATCTGAAGTGGAGTGTTAGAGTTCAGTATTATGATGTGATTGAAGGTATCTATTTGATAAATTTGGATTTTTTTGTAAATTTTTACAAAATTTCCCAATTCATACTTACATTTCTGTGGCTGACTTGTGATGGAAAGTTTTGCTTACAAATTATTAGAAGTCCCTGAAGTTTATTTTCTTTTTTTTTTAAGATTTGCTTATTATAACCAAGTAGTCAGGATTGAAAGGAAACAGTCTCAGATAAATTTTACTTGCAAATTGTTTCCTATTCCACCAATCCAGAAATCATATCACAGTGTAATGCCTATTTTAGTGTAGCTTTAGATGAGGGTTGTTAGGAGTGGCCTGGTTTTTCTCCTTCTTTTTCGCAGCCCAGGAAGTATCGACTGGGGATGCTGGATGAGAGGATAGTTCCGGTGGGATCAAAAGCAAGAAAATCAAAGAACCCTATTGGCTGTCTGGCTGACAGGTGTAAAACAGGAGTACCCATCAATATGGTTTGGTGGAACAGAGTCACAGAAAACAATTTACAGGTAAAATTATTTTTTACTAGTCACTTTTTCAGTATTTTGGATGCTTTATTTTACATTTTGGAAAATGTTAGAAGCAGTTACTCCAAATATGGATTGAGAGTGCGTCAAATACTTATTTCACAAAGTAGGCATAGTGGCCCTCCAGGAGAGTGACTTAGAGATGTTTTGTTCTCTTCACCCACTGCTGTGCTATGTGCTCTGCTTGACTATGTTACATCTGTGGAGGAGGAGCAAAAGTAATAATTTAATCATCATATTTTGAAAGCAAGTGAACAAAAAATTTTAATTTCATTTTCATATGAGGAAGGTTTTTACTGGTAAAATTAGTGATCTTCATTAAAATGATTGATATTTAATGTGAATAAAAATTCCCTCAGTACAGAATTTAAACCTGTAACCACTATGATCACTATGATTCTTAATTTTTGTGTTGGGTTATTTTATATTCCTCAACTTATGTGTTAAACTTCTTTGTTACTTTATTTCTGAATTTTCTTAAACTCTAGGTACAGCTGGATTTGAGCATATCTCATACAGAAGTAGCAGGTTATCCTTAGTATGATAATGAAGGATATTTATAGTCTGGGAGGAGTCTGCTTCATGTCCCTTAAGATTGGGTTTAGATGGAAATTATTATGGTGGTCAAAACTTGTGTGGTGGTTTTGATTCTTCAGAGATTGTTACTTCGGTCTTTCTGTGAGGGTTATGTTCCTTTTGATTATCTTCTAGGTGAGTGAAATGGGTAAATTTGACAATAGGCATACAGTCAGAATTTGTGGTACCTTCAGAGCTTCTGTTCTCTGAAGTTCTGCCCATATCAGGGCCAGTGTGAGGCTCATAACAGGGCCTTTCTGTACCAGTGCTAGTGTTGCACTACTCCATGTTTGGACCTTGTTGCACTACTGAAAGTGGGAGTCCTGGGCACTGTGAAGCAGGCAAACTGATACTACATTGCACGGGGGCATTTGGGCTTAAATGTCTTGACCCTTTTGTTGCAGGGGAAGCACATAAAGAACAACCAGGTGTTCAGGCCCAGTCAGCTTGGGTACTGCTTGACTAACCTGATCTCCTTCTGTGACAAAACTTAGTGGATGAGGGAGAGGCTGTGTATGTTGTCTACACAGACCTTAGTAAAGCCTTTGACAGTTTTCCACAGCATTCTCCTGGAGAAACTGGATGCTCATGGCTTGGATGTGTACACTCTTTACTGGGTAAATAACTGGCTGGATGGCCAGACCTGAAGAGGTGTGGTGAATGGAGTTAAATCCAGTTGGTGGCTGGTTGCAAGTGGTGTTTCCCAGGGCTCAGTACTGAGGCCAGTTCTCCTTACCGGTGACCTGGATGAGGGGATTAAGTGCATCCTCAGTAAGTTTGCAGACAACACAGAGTTGGGTGGGACTGTTGATCTGCCTGAGGGTAGGAAGGCTCCATGGAGGGATCTGGACAGGCTGGGTTAATAAGCCAAGACCAACTGTGTGAGCTTCGACAAGGCCACGTGCCAGGTCCTGCACTTGGCTCATAACAACCCTCTGCAATGCTACAGGCTTAGGGATGAGTGGCTGGAAAGCTGCCTAGGGGAAAAGGACCTGGGTGGGGGTTAGTTGACAGCTGGCTGAATGTGAGCTGGCAGCATGCCCAGGTGGCCATGCATCCCGGCCTGCATCAGGAGCAGTGTGGCCAGCAGGACTAGGTCAGTGATTGTCCCCCTGTACTGGGCAGTGGTGAGGCCGCACATCGAATCCTGTGTTCAGCTTTGGGTCCCTCACTGCAAGAAAGACACTGAGGTGCTGGAGCATGTCCAGAGAAGGGAACGGAGCTGGGGAAGGGTCTGGAGCACAAGTCCTGTGAGGAGCAGCTGAGGGAGCTGGGGATGTTCAGCCTGGAGAAGAGGAGGCTGAGGGGAGACTGTATCACTTTGTACAGCTACCTGAAAGGAGGCTGCAGAGAAGTGGGTGTTGGTCTTCTCCCACATGACAAGCAATAGGACAAGGGGAAACAGTCTCAAGTTGTGCCAGGGGAGGTTTAGGTTGGATATTAGGTAAATTTCTTCACTGAAAAGGTGGTCAGGCATTGGAATGGGCTGCCCGGGAGTTGTCATCCCTGGAGGTATTTGAGATGGGTAGATGTGGTGCTTAGAGCCATGGTTAAGTGGTGGACTTCACAGTGTTGGAATCACTTAGGTCAGAAAAGACCTTTAACATCAAATCCAACCGTTAACCTGTGGTTTTATAAACAGCAAAGCCACTGGGTTGGTAAAGATGAAGCATAAAGGAGACTGTAGAAGGACCAGGTAAGGTTCAGTAGGGGGCCTTGTAGGCCCCCTCCAATACCTGAAGGGGCCTGCAAGGAAGCTGGAGGGGGCTTTTTCCAAGGGCCTGTAGTGACAGGACAAGGGGTAATGGGTTTAAATTGAAAGCAGGGAGGTTTAGATTAGATATCAGGAAGAAATTCTTCATGGAGAGGGTGGTTCCTTCGCTGGAACGGGTTGCCCAGAGAAGCTGTGGATGCCCCATCCCTGGATGTCTTCAAGACCAGGCTGGATGAGGCTTTAAGCAACCTGGTTTAGTGGAAGGTGTCCCTGCCCATGGCAGGGGGGTTGGAACTAGATGGTCTTTAAGGTCCCTTCCAACCCAAATCATTCTATGATTCTATGAAGGTTGTAAAGGAGTGGTTGGAGCCAGAGCACTACTTCTCTCAAGGGAGAGAAGGCCTATGGATTGCATTTACTATGTGTATCTAATGGGTGTGCAAACCTTAATTAGTAGGCAGTTGCTTTGAGAAGAGATGAACAGAAAATTGGTCTTCAAATTTCATGTGGACACTAAAGAGCAGGAAAAGCTATGTTTTGTTGTACTCATGCCCTCTGGGTGTTGGGTTTTTTTTTCCCCTCTGCTGTCTGTGTCACAGCAAGGTTTGTTATTGATCTACTCCACTTAAAGTAGGGCAGAAAAACTTAATGTTTCTGCAGGTTGAAGGGTTAGTCGTCTGGGACTTGGTGCTTCTGGCCAGAAGCAATTGTCTTTTCAGTACCTGTGCCCTCCAAAGTTGTGTTGAAAGTTGTAGCAATGAGAAGCTCAAGGTCCCCTCAAGGTTACTGGCAACTGCTTGGGATTGGCTGCATGGGATTGGCTGCAGAGCATGTAGCTTTTAAAGGCTGCAATTCCAAGCTCTCATTTGTGCCAGAATTCCAGCTACATAATTAACTTAAACTGTGTACAGCACAAGATTTTGTATTATAGGATGCAGTTTTATAGCTTGAGACATGGGACTTCAGAAAAGCACGTGTATGTGTATCTGGTGGAATTATGAACAGAAGGATGTTCTAGCCATGGGGACTAGAAAAGGGAGAGGGATTGCAGAGAACAGTGGAGTATAGCAGGAGTGAAATGGTACAGGTGTTAAAACAGGCAGCAGAGGACATATATGAGGATATATGAGGTTCTATATAGATGAGAACCAGAATTTTATCTTGATGTTTTCATTCTGATCAGTGTAAATCTTCATATTCTAGTGTATTTTTTAAGTTATAGCTAAAAAGTTTGACAATTGCTAAAAATTGGAGATTTTTAATTATAAAAGCACAAAAAATGGTTGGATAAGTTTGGCGCATGAAACTACTTAAAAATGAGAAGTTTCATGCCGAGATTTCAAATTGACCTTACATTTCTGCTTTAGTATGTATATGAATCCACAGATAGCATTGTGTTTTGAAATACGGGCTGTTAGAGATTTTTGCAGGTGCAAGTACAGGTTATACAAACTAACTTTTGGCTCATGGTGACTGCTAAGCAATAAGTAGAAAGGTTAAATTGTGATGGAGGCACATCTGTTTGAGGGTGTATTTTTTTTGTCATTTATGTTTGAAGATAGGAAAGCAGAATTACATCTCAGAATTGCTGAGGGCAGGTGTTGGAGCGCATATATTTATTTGAATGTATGGTTTAAGACATGGCAGTACACTGTTTCATGGTGCAGTTTTGTCCAAAAAGTGGCTGTTTTAAAAAGTGAGGTAGTTTACATGCACTGTAAACCAGTAGAATGTTCTCATGCATGGATATGAATTTATAATCCAGATCTACTCACTCTAAATTCTGTGGTAACATTTACATGGTGAAAAGTGGAGTCCATGGACGGAATTTTATACTGAGTTGTGCATTAAAAAAGCAAAAAGACCAAATTTGTTCTTCAGCAATATGTCCTATCCTATGTTAGGAAATATCCTGAGCTACTACACCATTCCATAATACTTATTATAATAGTGAATGGCAATTCTGCTTAAAGTAGTAGGACTAGATAAATTTTTCGTCATACAGATCAGTTCTTAAGCATCATGAATAACAGATTTTTCTTTTATTAATGAAAAGAAAAAAAGACTTCAAATATTTTGCATCAAGAACACAGACTTGTATAACTATATAGTTTTTACAGTACTTTGAAGTATATTGTTAAAGAAATGTGGAAATTTTGAGTCTTTACAAGTTTATTTTTAGTGAGATCTACTCGCTAAAATGTAACAAAACTTTGCTAGTAGTTTTATTTGTCAGAGCCTGTGTTCTGGTGGTTTAATTTTTTTTTTAAAGTCTTTAACCAACAAATTTTACCCAGTTTTAATGAAATTGTATCTGACTGTTCTGAAAGAGCAGTGTAGCAATACAGCTAATGATGTTGATGAATTGAAATCTATTAGAGTTTATTGTACGGATGATGTGATGACTTGTCACAGTAATTGCTATATAGGGAAGCATGTTGCACAAATTCAATAGTGGGATGGAAAGAGACTTGCTTTGAAGCCCTTTAAACTGACCTCCAGTGTCTGGGCTGCTCTGACATGCCAGAATGTGTCCTTCCCTGGTGTCATAGTGAACAAGGAATCATCCTCCTGGAAACAGGGATTGCGGTGATGCTGTCTGTGTGAGGATCCTTATATGGCACATCAGTCCGTTATAAAACAACAGCAAAGAAACCTCAGAAAAACAACAAAAAATAACCACACAGTAAAACCAAGCAACACTTCTGAATGTTTTGGAATCCTGAGAGATTCTAAAAAGTATGCCAAAAATAGACTGGTAGAGGAGTGCCCTGCTTATAGCATGGGTATAGTGTAGTGCTGGTTTTCTGTAACCATTACAGGATTATGCAATTTGGGATGTCAGAATAGATCAGCATGAGATTGGAGGTGAAGGAGAACATAAAAAGAGAACAAAAATGCGTTCATCCAGTTTTTAACATGGTAAGTACATTAGCACACTCTTCTGAAAATGGAATCGGCCTACTTTTTGGTTTAGATAGCTGGCTTGGGTAGAATGTGGGACTAGGCCTGATCTAATGGTATAGTGTTACAGTCACTGAAACAGAGGTGGTGACTCTGCCACTGCTGTGCAGCTTTGTGAGATGCTGAACTGGAAATGAGGATGAGAAGGGTGGTTTCTAGTACTCCCGCGGGATCGCTGCATGGCCTTCCAAAGGCTCCATAACTTGAGCATCCCAATGTTACAGTGTACTTTGGTACTCCATGGCGCTCTGAGGATTAAGTTTTGAGTGAATGCAGCAGTGGAGCCTTAGTGATAGAGCCTTAGCCTCTATCACTGGGGAGCATAGAGGAAAAAGCATATGTATTGGAATTGGTAGTTGGGGAAAGAGGAATTTGTATCTTGCTTCTGGACTATGGAAATCTGGTATGTGCAATTCCTCACCATGCAGTAATGCTGCACGCTACTAGGCGGTCCTCCCACGGGTGGTCTTCGGCTGAGATCCTTGGCTTGTTCTTTACTTTCTTCTGCACCTTCCTTTAAGAAGTCTTGCATTGTTTTTCAGTGGTACCCACAAAATATTGGTTTCTTCCCCTCCATGCTATGTTTTTAATGGTATTTCCTTTT
The DNA here is from genome assembly GCF_000690775.1 of Eurypyga helias. Taxonomy (NCBI): domain Eukaryota; kingdom Metazoa; phylum Chordata; class Aves; order Eurypygiformes; family Eurypygidae; genus Eurypyga; species Eurypyga helias. The sequence goes on from NW_010250960.1 coordinate 16,593, forward strand.
ATATCTTTAAAAGCATGTAAAAGCTACCAGACAGAAAAGCTCTGTGCTGAATGGTGATACAAATGAGTTGTTTTATAGTTCAGCCCCTGCTTTTCAATTCTCATGTGGTTCCATCCTTACTGATTGCATCATGCCTAAACTCAGCCTTCATTTGGACTGTTTGTTTGTGTTCTATAACATGTTGCATTCCCAGATGTATGGAAGTATAGAAATTCTTTTTGTACGTGCAGCTGGATGGATTCAGTTTTATAGTCTACCTTTAGAAATTAGTTTGCAAAGTTGACTGAAAAGAGGCTCTTCACCCTTTGAGAGAGCACAGACATGAAGAATCTGAAAATAGGGTATTTAAGTGACATTTCTTCATGGAATCATTCTGGTAAGAATGCACGATGCAGGTATTAATTCAGATAACACCTAGGGAAGTTGCTTCCCTTCTTTAGTTTGACAGTATTTTTATGACTGTACTGAAGGAAGGGGAGTGAGATTTAAACTGGCCAGGAAAAAGGAATGGTGAAGCTTCACATAGATGTAATGTTATTTAAATGTGGCCTGGGGCTTAAGCTCCAAATTTGCTGACAAAAATATTAACTAGTTTTGTGCATAGATTAATAAATTTTGTTGTACTATTTTGATTAGTTTATTCTGGGTGGTGGCTGTGGTGTTCAGGTATTTTTCTGAGCTGTATTTAGAGAACGCCTTGAATATGGCAGGGTCTTTATAATTGGAACCAAAATTTTAATCACGTTTTTACTAATTGGGAAAGTCTTGGATTTCAACTTCATGTTTGTAACATCAGATAAGTAAAACAGGCTTCTATAGGGTCTAGCTGTGCAAATCAAAGCTGTTTACTCATATAAAATGCTTTCATCAAAGTTATATAGAAACAACTTAATCTTATCAGTGTTGGATTGTGATCCTGAATTGTGACACCAAAAAATGGAATGAAAACTGAATTTTCATCAGGCTTGACCCACTGCTGTTTGTAATTCTGCACCACAAACCCAAAATGCTCTAGCAGATTCCTGGGTTCGACTCGCATAAACCAAAACACCTAACAGTTGAAAGTGGCGCTCTCGAGCAGCTTAATTTAAAATGATGATGGATATGTAAGTAACTTTCAGAGACCAAAGCTGGTCTGTGAAAACTTCTGCAGAATGCATTTGGAAATAAAAAGCAGCCCTATTCTGTAGGCATTAATTGAATCAGTTGGTGGAAGTGGTAACAGTTTAGTCAGAACGGTATGGATGGGATTTTGGGAACTCTCAGTTGCTCTTCCCTAGGCTGAGGTTATCTTGCAGAAGGTGTCTTTCTCTCCGCTTGCATCATTCAATTTTTTTTTTCCATGTCATGTATCTGACACAGTGTTTAGGTGTGGTAGATCTATGGATGTGTCGTGGCTGGCTTTAGCAGCGGTAGAATGTGGATCTCACGTAATTCCTTTAAAGTGATGTGATTTTAGTAAGATACAACAAATTCTGTCCCTTGCTCTCCGGATTGTTTTGGTTGATGACTTTTCAGCTGTGTCACTGTTTGGAGAAATTCTGCTTGGCTCTTTATCACCTCTGTCATTTTCTCTAGTTTCAGTGCAGACTTGGCTGAATTGTTGCATGCCAAGATTTTATCTAGATGAACACCATTCTCTTAGTTACTCCTGTACCTAAAATTCAGATAAGTCAAGAATATTACCTTTTGAGTTTAAATGTATCAGTTATTTGGTTTCAGTCTGTATAATGCAACTTACCATTTGTTTTCTGCATTAGTGCATACCTTAGCAAGTTTTCCTTAACTAAATGTGATTGAAGAGTTTTAAGATTGTTATGAAGCGTTTTACGTCACCAGTCTATATATTTGGTTATAGCCATTCTTTGAATATTCAGACACAGGCACATATGGAATGAATAACGTGTAATATTATCAGGTGGTTAGCAGTTTAAATTTACTGTGTGATTAAACATGGAATAGTCTATTTGATTTTAAACCTGAGTGTCCTTTTAAATTTTACAGCTGTCAGACGACTGTTTTCCAGTGTTTGAAATACATTACTACTATGATATTTGGCTGAAGTATCAAATAAAGATGTTTAAAACCAAATTAACACACACACAAAAACCTTTTCAAGTAATTTTCTTCACTGTCTAAATTAGTGTTTTATAATAACGCTTCTAATTTGGCATTAACTTCTCTAATATTGCTTTATTCATGTTGGTAAAAAATTTAACTAACAGTTGATATATTTGGTAATTTTAAAACTACCTAAACCCAAAGTGATCCAGTATAATTTGCTATAAAAAACCATCATGGATTATCTTAGCAGTATCCTTTACCTATGGAGAGTTGTTTAACTATATTCTCATTTTACTACTTTTGTTTAGACACTTCTGAGAGGTACTCTGAAGAGTACTTAATAAACAACTTTGACAGTTAATAATCTTCAAGCTTTTCAGTGTGTTCATGTAATAATTGCTTTTATTTCTTGGCTTAATTTCTTTTTTCTTCCACTAATGTCTCTTGTAATTTGGCTGTCCAATAATAAGGTTTTTGCCTTTTGAGGTCTAATTAGAATTTTCTTTTTTTAACCCTCCCTACCCCAAACCAAACAAAAAACCTCACCCCAAACCAAACACCTCTCTCCACCCCCAAACTACAAAACTCTGTGCACAGTGTTTAATAGAAATTAAAAGTTGGTTGTGTGACACTTTATGTACTAGTAAATTATGGATATTTGATGGTCACTCTGCTGCTGTTAGGTTTTGTGATACCAAATTAAACCTCATCATTTAAGGTGCTACGTAAATGGATGAGGTAATTAAACCGGAAGATAACTTTGCAAAAAAGGGGCATATAGACTTATTTGCAAGAGAGACAGGGATGGCTTCTTTAGTAGGAATAGTTTTTAATGCTCGAGTTTGAAACTGCTACTTAGTTTGAGGTTAAATCTCTGAAGTTGTGTAGGAACAGTCTGGGCAGCAGTGGCAAGTCTGTTCTCCAATTCTGTAATGTAATGCTCATGGAAAGCCTTTTGCAGAGTGCTTGTACGAACTTATGCATCAGCTGTTCGTCTGGAAAGCTTGCTAATGCTACTTCAGACCTAAGATAGAATACACATTTAAATGTGTTCATGCAGGCCAGCTTCCATTTTTTGCTGTTAGCAAGCTGTATGTAACTTTAAAATATCCCCTGTACTCAGTAGGGTTGCCTGGAAAGTGTTTTGTACCAAATAGGCACTGTCCATCTCTTCACGTTTAAAATAAACATTTAATTTACATTTGTTTTTGAACAGACACCAAATCCTTCTGCAAGTGAGTTTATTCCTAAAGGAGGATCAGCCTCTAGGCTGAGTAATGTATCCCAGTCAAGTATGTCTGCCTTCTCTCAAGCCTTGTTCTCTCACCCCTCCATGGGAAGTCCTGCTACTGCTGGGCTAGCACCAGGTAAGTTGGGACTAATGGTTTACAGTACAGTTGCTTCTTCTAGCTTCATGTCAGACATAACCGTGTATAGGTAGTGATAGATAAATGTAGCCACCTCCTGCTCTAGCTCTTAAAATTAAGACACTCTAAGCATACAAAAGTGCAGGAAATTGGGATTTAACTTCCAGTAGTATGGAAATCACTCTGCAGGCTGTGAAACCTGTTTTCAGCACTGAAATTAACTCAGCCTAACTTTTACTCTGCCCTTTTGGGGGAAAGGGAGCGCTGAGTTACCACATACTGTGTTCCATGTGGGTCCTTGCCAGAGCAGTACCGAAGGATGATTTAAACTACCTGTAGTCTAGAAGTACAACGCTGTCTACAATGAGTATGATTTGTTTCCAGAGTACCTGTAGTTCCTAGCAGTAATTATTTTCAATGTTAATGAGTATACATGAGGACCTAAAAAATCTTGATGAAAACCAAAAAGTAGATAACCTTATTTTAAAATAATTTTTCTTAATGTTAATTGTTATTGTAACTGTCATATGTAATCTCACTTTTAAGACCAATTTAAGATTATTTCCCATGTTTAAAACTCTTTACAAAAAGTGTTCCATGCAGTCTTACAATTGAGTGATAAGACTTTTTTTTACACTTTATAAAGTTCAAGCTCTTCATGCATATTTTGGACTTCTGATCTTAAAAAGTTAGCTTAATCCTATTTTTTTTAATAAAAGGAAATAGTTTTAAGATATAACCTTCAGCAGATCTGGATATTACACATTGCAGATCCTTTAGCAAGTTTCTGTGTGTACCTAAACCTTCAGCAATCTCTTGCAACTGACAAGAACATGTTGCAGTACTGTCTGATTCATACTGTATTGTGCTGTACAGTCTTATTGGAAAACTGTTGTGTTTATATGCCTCTCAGCCTTGTCACCTGGATTGAAAAGTGTATAAAGGATTAAATAGAATACAGTAAAATGATCTACTTTTGGAAAGTGTCCAGTGGGGTCTCAGAGGGATCCTTCACAGTCCAATTTCTTTACTATCTGTAAGTAATATTTGAAAGGATAAGTAACACTGTTGGTGGAGTTCATACAACAATTTGAGCTCCTAGAAATATAGATGCCAATGCTGAAAACTATCTAGGTTCAAATACTACTGTTTATGGATGAGAGGGATGGGGGAGTATTCACAAGAGCTAACTTCAAGCAAAGCTGGCTTGTTTCTCTGCTCTTCCTGTATAATGAAAAAGAATATGGTTGAGAGTAGGGATCTCGGTTGGGTGCTCTTGTTTTTTCTAGAAGCCTTTTTATTTTACACCGAGTGCAGAATTATCTGAACCTGAATGTCCTGTGTAAATAATACATTTATCTTTTATTTAAATGGTTTAGCTGTCAATAGTATATATCCACAAAAACTTAGTTACACAAGGTGAGTTAGGAGGTGCTCTTTCTAAAAAGTTAGGCTCTTAAATAAGAAAACAGTATTTTATGTGTAGGGCAATGTCCTTTTGGTTATACTGGGTAACAGAAAAAAAAAATTGAAATATGTTCTGAAATTGTCATTAAAAATTATTATTGGGATCTGTTAGCCTTCAGTAATTGGAAAAAAATTCAAGTGAGACCCATCTAAAGAGTTCATAAGAATTTGCCTTTAAATAAAGATGTCTCCTTCCAGTTAAATGGTCTATATTCTCCGGTAGAATAACTTCCAAGAAACGGGTAAGATTTAGACATCTGCATGAGATTAAGATTGCTTATAGTACCTTACAGAGTAGTGGAGGAAACTTCCTTATTTCTTATGAAATATTAATATAGTAGGAATAATTTGTTACAAGTTCCATAGTTCAGTTCACCCATAACAAAGTTGGTAGATGATGAGAACAATCCCTTGATTTCCCTCTTGAGGATGGAGTTCTTTCACATCTCTTAATTTCTGAGGTTTTCCTAAAGATAGGTACAAATCAAAACCACTTTTGACATCTAGTATTTCATAGGTAACTGTTCACAAAATTGATTGTCCCTGGAAGATATTTGTCCTACTTGTCTTACCAACAGAACTGCAGAAATACTGGAAAAAAGGACAACTGAAACCTAACATACTTTAATAGGTAACTTATTGTATCCACACCTGCCATATCCATTAGGGTGTAGCATGGAAGAAGGTTCCTCCTACTTTTGCCTGTATTTACACAGATAAGTGCTTTCTAGCATAATCTCAACACAGGGTCGGTTTTCATTTTGGTAGCTTTTAATAAAATATGAAAACATAGTGAGATAAAATGCAAGTTACACAAACAGTGGGAGAAGATTGTCCTGTTGATGAACTTTGAACAGATCTCCTTCACCTTCTCCAAATCTTCTTTCCTTAAGCTTTCCTGAATAATACCCTTTTTTTGCTCCTTCCATTCCCTTGCTAACAAACACATCCTGTTTGTCATTCATATGGGAAATTTAGTGAGTTGCTGATAATCTCAAATAGTACTTCTGCTAACAAGCTTAGCTTATCCAGTTCTGCAGTTTCAGCGTAATCACTGCATTAAAATGTGCAGCAAAGCATCTGAAAGAAATTCATGAATGTAATTGGAGTGATAAGACATCTTTGCAGTGTTAAGCTTGAGAGAGAACAGATGTATAGCCCCCAGCAGAGAGAATCTTTGTCTGGCTGGGGTTTGCATCAGCTAGGTTATAGCTGAAGAGTGATGTCTTTGTCGTTGATGGAAATGGCAGGAAATTGCTGTTGCTTTTGTATTTAGTTCAGGACAGGCACTAAGCTTACGTAGAATGTAAGAGATCCCGTTTCTGCTGCCAGCCTGAACCTGTAGGCTAAGGAGCCAGGAGCATAAAGGTGATGTACTTGTAGCCCCTCATGAATAGAGATGTGCCAACTGGGCGCAAGAGTGTAGCTCTAGGAGCTCATGACCCCAGCTGAGATGGCTTGAATGGCCTAAGGCACTGAGAGCTTACTCCCATTTTCCCGTATCAAGTATGGTGCAGCCATTCTGCTGACAAAGTTCCATGGTCATGCCACCATAGTACAAGAGAATAAGAAGGGAAAAAGATTGAAAAATAAGTTTTATCCCAAATAAAATTGAGTAGAAAGAATTTAAGACTTCAAAGTTTAATGAATTAAGCAGATTTAACTTGGAAATACATAGCTATAATGCTAATGGCCTGATAGCTTATAATAATAAGAAAAATATAGTGAATTTAAGGATACTACTTGAAATAATTTATTGAAACAGTCTGGGTTTTTTTTTATTTTGTTTAGTCATTCCTCAAAATATACCTGGTAATCTAGAGTATCTGTAAAGTACAAAACATAATGGGAATAAAATGGCAATTGCTTAATTGTTGACCTCTGAATGTTTTATGAGCTTAGAGGCATATGGATGTAGATGAGTGAATTTGTAGATAAAGGTAAGAAGGTATGTATAGAACATCTATTGGCTTCCTCTTTTTTTAAAAAAGTATTTATGTTGTAGGCCAGCTCATTGGTATGCACATGAGCTTAATGAAATCCTGCTTCATTAAGCTGTAAACTTCCATTGGATCCAAAAGACTGTGGACACTGGGGCTTTAATGAGAGTTCATGTTTGATGCCCTTTCTTTGATCCTGTTTATCTGCATGGATTCTCAGGTTCAACATACAGCCTAGCTTTTAATTCATTGCATGTTACAAAACTTAGAAGCATCAATCTCATAAAACATCTTTGAGCACTGTCTCAAATGGATTTCAAAGTCTGCCACTTCCCTTTCCTCAATCACAATGAAACTTTGAAAACAAAAAGCAATGCAAGGAGGGCAAATGTAACAATACAGAGGAAGATGTAAATATGACCTCTTTTTCTACCTAAAATGAGACTAGCAGCAGGAGCTCTAGGTGTGTGTAGGTAGCCTGTGCAGTCACCGTGAATGTTGTGAGAAGACCTTCAAATTCCACAAGCATTTCCATGTTGGTTAAGATACTATGGCAGTTGTATACCATGACAGTGTTTATCAGATGTAAATAATTGTGAGGTGAAAGAAGCAGTTTTCTCCTTGCGGTTTACCTTTCAAGACAGTATTTGACTTCTTCATGAGGGGTGTTAAGGTTCAGTGGGAGGAGAATGGAGAGCCACATCTACTAGTAGATAAGGCTCAGGAAGGACAGGCTGAGGCAGGCCCTTTGGTGTTTGTCTTAGTACTCCTGTTGGCATTTTATTATATGGGAACACTATACCCTTTCATAGGGAAAGCTTAAAAAAATTTATTTTTTAATTTGTCAGGATCACTGGTGTATAATAACTATAATTAGATTATTCAAACCCATTTTTTTTCTTAAGGCCTTAAGTGAATGTTTATCAATTGTGCTGTGGAAAACTGCATGTTTAACTGTGAGGTGTGTTCCATATTTACCACATTATTACCATTGTATAATCAGTGCCATCATTTTCCTTCAGTACGAGTCAATAGGAATATATGTTCACCTTGTAATACAGCCATTTTCCTTTATTTTCCTCTAATTACATTTAGTTGTGGTAAAATATTAGTAAGATTTTAACTGGTTGAAATACTGGTGAAGTTGGTGAGATTGTTGGTTTGTGCACCCAGTGATTTGCTTCCTTAAGTACTTAGCTATGCATCAGTTTCACTGTGTTAAAAGCATTTTCTCTTTCATGTGATATTTGACTTCTAATAATATTTATTTAGACTCTGCAGAATTTATTGCAGGTCTCAGAAGAATCTCACTTGGATATTTGCTGTCTCAGCCTGTTGATACCGACCGCAGCACTAAATTTCTCATAACTTGCAGTATAATATAGTTGTGCACAACCAAACTGTAGTCAAGTTTGTTTTGTATCTTGAACTTAACTATGCATATTGGCAAATGAAAAGCTGTATCTTCTGCCCACCAGGTGATTTTCATTGAACTCTTAATGTCCTTCCAAAATCAGATCTAACTGAGGCTGAAAGGGCATTTGAAACTATTTGTGTAACACTCTCTTCCTTTTCTTGCAGTCTTTTGTTGATAGCCAAGCAATGACATTAAGGATTTATATTTGTAACCATTCTTTGGCAGGAATGATTTTTAAAAAAGTAAATCTTACAGTGGAAGTTGTTTAAAATCGCATCAGTAAGAACCACTAGTGATAGATTTTTCTTTTTCTGGGAAACGTTCAGTGGAAGGTCACAATATAATTTTAGTGAGGTTACAAGTCATTGCTTTAATTTCTAAGAAAAGATGTAGTATACTGTGTCTTCTATGTACAGTTTTTATTTTAAAGTAGGTAAGTCTTTGGTTAATTTTTCACTAGTATATTTGAAGGATGTTGGTTTTTTTTCCTGGCTCCTACAGTTGAGAGTTCAGTTGGGGAAAAAAAAAAAGTTATCTCCAAGCCAGTTATTTCTGTCTGGGTAGACACTACATGCTTGCAAGGACTTCAGTTAATACTGTTTTATTTGAGTAGAATTAAAAAGACATGTCAATAACTTTCCCTAGATGAAGAGAATCCCTTGAACATCATATAGACAAATGGTAGAGCTGCTTCAGTTTTATGGCCATTTTAATTAGCCATCCTTCAAATTTTATTAGTAATATATTTTTCCTTTGAAATGGATCTTTTCTCCCAATGGTTTAAGAATGCATTTATGTTTTAGTCTTCTGTTAAAAATGTAGCCATCTCTGCAGTAACCATTGAAATATCTAAGTGTTAGTCACTCACGGCAACTTTTACTTTAATGGAAATTTATTTTCTGTTGTAGCCTAAACCAGTGCTATCACAATGCATAATGTTTAATTTGTAAACAGATTTTTAGGAGGCTGCTTATGTTACTATTCAGAAGTACTTTAAAAGTTAATAGGCACTTCTGAATGTTTTAAAATTCACATACGTTTAAGTTAATACACTAGTCAGCAAGCAATTATTCCATAATATTTCTTATCTGTAAGGTGTGTGTCCACACATGTACATATATTAATTTAAAGAAAAGTTCTGGCCCAGGAAAGTATTGAACTTATATTTTTATAATTCTCATATTCTTATATTCATGTATTTTATATTTTGAAAAAGTAATTTATTAATAACTGTAGAGACCCAACGAAAGAAATGGGTGTAAGATTTTCTCACGGTTTACATTTAAATATTGTTTATACTGTTGGAACTATTTGCTTTTCAAGAACAAAAGAAATAGTTGTGCTGAATTAATATGCATGCTTTATGAAATGTCAAAAAAAGTAAATGATTTGAGCTAAATGGAAGGTTACAAATACTCTGCTAATATCATTAGGGTAATATAGCTTCAAGAGCATTTTTCTCCAACTGCTGATTAAACTGTTAATGCTAAAATTGTTATTTGCTTTTCTGGTTTGTTTAAAAAAAGAGAAAAGTCAATGTAGGACAGATACGACTGCTGTAGAGACAAGATGTAAGTGTAAAAACACTCCTACGCATCACTGATGATGCATATTGAGAACTCTGCATACAATAACTCTTGATTGAAGTAATGAAACTAGCTTTTAGTAACTAAAAAAGTGTGTATGAAAAAAGTTGCTCATGCTCAGATATTTGCTTAAATTATTTTCAATTATAAGATCTGGTTGCAAGGGCTTATTAATGGAAGTCATTTAAGCAAATGTCTGAGTACCAACTATCTGAGTTCTTATTTAGAATTCTCAGTTGTCCATATATCATTAGATATAAAAGTTGTGTATCTTATGTTCTTTCAAAAAAAAAAAATTTAGTATGACTAATATAATTGAGTGTTGAAGAGAAAATAAATCTTGATCTGAGCAAGTTTCATAGATGCTCTCCTTTGCAGTAATCTGAACACCTAGAGATCGAGGATCTTCTAGTAGTAGTACTAGGAGTTTTGTGAAGGGTACTCTCTTCCTCACACCAGAAGGTTTCTTTGACATCTCAACTTTTATAAATAAGTGTATCTGAGAATTCTGCATACAATGACTCTTGAAGTAGCTAAAAGGTGTGTGGGCAAAAAACATTGCCCTTGTGTTTCCTCACTTTGTTTTGAAGCTGAGCTGCTCAAGTTTCAGTTGAATTCCCCATTTCATGCTGAGGGTGAACACCAGTCAATGAAATAATTTTAAATTTGAAAATCTCAGCATGAATGCCTAACAGACTTCATGTTCTCAGAAGTTATCTTTGCAAATCAAATAGATCTTTTGGAGGATGATATTTGAATATAATCACTATAGGGAAAAGAAGTTCTCCCCTGAAATTATTAAAAGTAATATATTGTGTGTTGCTTATTTGTGTGCTACTCTGATAATTCATATCCATGGAGTTGGTTCTAATAAAAGCTACAGACATAACAAGGTGAATGAGTTACAGCTTGGCAAACTCCGCTGACTGCTCATGTAACTTATATAAACATTTGGGTTTAAATTGAAAGAGGGGAGATTTAGATTAGGGATCAGAAAGAAGTTCTTCCTAGAGAGGGTGGTGAGGCACTAGCACAGGTTGCCCAGAGAAGCTGTGGATGCCCCATCCCTGGAAGGGTTCAAGGCCAGGCTGGATGAGGCTTTGAGCAACCTGGTCTAGTGCAAGGTGTCCCTGCCCATGGCAGGGGGTTGGAACTAGATGGTCTTTAAGGTCCCTTCCAACCCAAACCATTCTGTGATTCTATGGTTCACTTATAATCATTAATGTTTTCTTGTTGCAGTTTAATAAACTGTTTTCTAGACACAGTATTAATTTGATTGACCTCCCTCTTTCTACTACTTTTGTCTTTCATTCCAGTTCTCTCTGTAGGTGTTAAGCTCCCAAGTCCTTTCTCTCTGAACTAGGCAAAGATTTTTAGGAAAATGTATTTGTTCAGTCTTGCTCTTACTGTTTTACCTCTTAACTCTTCATATAGATGTAGCAATCCTTAAGCATTTCACCTGCTCAGAATATTAGGGTTAGTGAAGGCTGGGGTTTTTTTCCAAATTGCCTTTTTTTAATAACAAGGATTTGATCAAGAATCTTGCTGTGTTTCTTTAAGGAATGTCACTGTCAGCAGGATCTTCTCCTCTTCACTCCCCCAAAATAACTCCTCATACATCTCCTGCTCCTCGAAGAAGAAGTCATACTCCTAACCCAGCAAACTATATGGTGCCTACTAGTGCCTCTGCTTCTGTTGCTAATGCTGTCTCTCAGCCTCCATCTACTGGCCAGGTGATCCAGAAGGAAACAGTGGGTGGAACAACATACTTCTACACTGATACAACTCCAGCACCTGTCACAGGGATGGTAGGTTTGCTTTTGATGCAGAAGCGTATGGAGTTTCCAGCTGCTGAATTGGTTGATGCTACAGAGATTATTCTGAACACTCTGAAACCCTTACTCGGTATGAAGGTTTGGCCTTTTAATTGTTCTTTGAAATCAGTGAAATACAAGGACAAGAGAATTTTTAATGTATTTTTCATTTACCTACTCGTAGACTTCTGTGTTTTTCATGCAGCAACGGAAAGAAAGCATTTTATGTGTATCTCAGTGGATACCTACATAATGAGAAAACATCCAAAGGTCACATTCCTTTTTTTTTTCCTGATAGGTTAAATAACTCTTACACTTACAGTGCAGTCGAAAAGGTTATAGAAATATCAAAATAACTATGCACATACATACTGCACACATCCACACACCCCCCACCTTGAAATCATTAGTTGTGAACGTCACATAAGGAAATTGTAATGTATCTGACAATGTACTTCTAACACATACTGTCCATGAAGACTTTAGTTCAGAAGTTCAAACTAAAAGGATGACAAAACTTTCTGGTTTTCCCTATCCCTAAGGAGTTTAAACTGCTGCTTAAAATGTTTTGTTTTCAGGTATTTCCAAACTACCACATTTACCATCCAGCTGCACCTCACGTTGCTTACATGCAGCCAAAAGCAAATGCACCTTCCTTCTTCATGGCAGATGAGCTCAGACAGGTAAGATGACAGGATTTAAAGGAAAATGGCATCTCTTGGCAAAAACTAGAAATTTGCTAATAGTAGAAGAGAAACAGCCACTCAAAATCTGTGCACTCAATTTTTCCTGTGGAGCATTTTAAAAACCAAGTCCTATCAGCTAAGTATTCTTAAGTCTCATGTACTGTTTTGGTCTGCAGGAGTTTATTTATGTAGCATGCCTTTAAGCTCTACTCCTATCCAGTTTTCAAGTCTTTGACTGAAATGAAAGTATATGCAGGTGTTAGTTGATGATCCCTTCTCTGCGGGCTGGCTGTGACTGTTAGTTACCTCAGCTTTACTGTAGCAGATGCCCCTGTCAAAGCTAGCTCTAGCTCGTGTGTCTGCAGCTCCATCCTTCCAGATTTTATATGTTTTCAGTGACGTTTTCAAGCTAGTGGTATTCTATGTGACCCCTGCCCCAGCCACTTGCATAAACTTCCTATTTTAGTACAAGTAGCTGGTACTTCAAAGACAGTGTACTGTTAACTTACCAAAATGATGAGCTGACTTATAAAGTTCAAAACTTGACATAATTTGTTCTTTAGGAACTGATCAACAGACACTTAATAACTATGGCCCAGATTGATCAAGCTGATATTCCTGGTAAGTAAGTGTTTGCTATAAACTGAACTGTGATCCTGTTGTTCCACAACCATGCGTATTCAACATTAACAACATCATTGTGCAAAAAAACACCACCTGTTTTTAATTTTTTCATGAAGCCTTAATCATCAGCCTGGGCTCTGGATAACCAGATACAAAGTATTTTAGAAATATGATATTTTCTATTCTGTAATTTTCTTTTGGTTTTGAAACTTCTTAATGGTTGGGAATACTTAAAGTTGATGAGAGAGAAAAAAATCAGTAAGGCAATAAAGCTTCATGAAGAACAGTATTGTGTTACTTTGTACATATGCATCCTTCAAAGGAATATGTAATATTTTCAAAGACTATATTTTCAAAGACTAATGAATTGGATTGTTTTAAAGTAAATTGACTTGTATATTAGGGAAAATACTATTCATTGCAATTTGGCTTTTGGAAAATTTACAATTTACTATGTTCAACTTGATTTAAACAGATCACTTTTTTGGTTGCAGAATCCTTACTTCTCAAGTGTGTGTTTAATATGATAATGAGATAGTGGGGAAAAAAAATGCAGTTTAGTTTACTAATCCAGATGAAGTACAAGTGTATCTCTTCTTGCAAGGGTAATCTCCTAATCTGGTTTGTAAACCTTCAGCACCCCGTTCTCCTACACACACAGTATGTTAAAACATTTAAGATTCAAATTTGCTTTTTTTGTGATAAGAATGGGGTTTTTAATGGTATGAAGTCTGTGTTGAAATTTGTGCTTGTTTATGAATCTATGCAGAAGAAAACCCCACCAAAAAAGTCATTTTGAATGGTGAGTTTTGAAGGCAAATGAAAAAATGTCATATAGAACTGAGCATCTCTTCAGTTGATTTTACTTGGTGTAACTGTTTTTCTGAAGACAGTTATTTTAACTGAGATCTCTTCCAGTAACCTATACATTGCTATTAAAGCAAAACCAGTGAATTTTAACTTTCCATGCACCTAAAAGCTAGTGCAAAGATTTTACATATTAATGACAGGCATTTTAATCTTCTCTGCTACTGTAATAACTTTATCAAAGTCAACTGATACCTAATATGTTTCTGTGTATAAACTGATTTTAGCAGTTCCTGCGGAAGTGGACAGCTACCACAGTCTCTTTCCTTTGGAACCACTGCCACCGCCCAATCGGATACAGAAAACAAGCAACTTTGGGTACATTACATCATGCTATAAAGCTGTAAATAGTAAAGATGACCTGCCATATTGCCTTCGGAGGATACATGGTGAGAAGAAACGAGTTGTCTCAATAGAACTAGCATTCCTAAGCCTGCTAGTCATATTTTAACATCTGGTTGTTTTTCAGTAGATTGAGAAATGCTGAAGTAAAAAATTCTCTCCCTAAACACTACATTTGAAACGGTGTTTTCTGTTCTAGGTTTTCGTCTTGTTAACACCAAGTGCATGGTATTGGTTGACATGTGGAAAAAAATTCAGCACTCAAATATAGTAACTTTGCGTGAAGTGTTTACCACTAAAGCATTTGGAGAACATTGTAAGTGTTCTGTGGTTTGCTTTTTTTTTTCCCCCAACTGATGTGTTGAGACTTTTTTTCTAAATATGCTTGACTTACTAATTGTCACATGTTTCTATTTTTAAGCTCTTGTGTTTGCATATGACTTTCATGCTGGAGGAGAGACTATGATGAGCAGACACTTCAATGACCCTAGTGCTGATGCCTATTTCACAAAACGAAAATGGGGTAAGGAAAAGACGTTATTGTACGATTCTTCCCTAAACCATTTCCAATACTTAAGCAGCAAATAGCTCATCAGAAGTTTTCATTCAACTTAAGTTTTTTTTTTAGCTAATTAATTCTGTCATATCATAAGCTGATTGCTTTCAGAGAACTCTTCTTCACTTTCTATTTGTAAGATACCTGAATATATATAATTTTTAAATAACAGAAAAGCATAACTAGAATTAGAAGTCAAGTAAAAGGCTAACAATGAACAATTTACTTTTCTGGTCACATTTGACTTTGACTAATTCGCAAAATTGATGTCAGTTTGTAAGAAAATTAGAGTTCTTTGGGGAAATAAGTTTGAATGGCACTGAGAGCCAAGAACTCTTGGGTCTTAGCTGTAGGTCTGTCACTGGCTGACACTTACTGGAGATGTTTCCAAAATCATAGAAGACACAGGCTATGTCAATTTGATGCTTGCTGTTCAGGTGCCCTTCACTGACAATTATTTTTTCTTTGTGAAGTATTATGAGGGCTAATCAGACATGGTTTTATTTAATGTTTTGAAACATGAAGTATTAATACAAGAATTGATTGGAAAATCCATATATTCTTTTGAGACACAAACCTCATAGGTCTGATTTTTTCAGATTTATGCTGTGGCTGGAAAGGAGTCACTAAAGCTACATGATAGATTTCATTAACAAACGTAGATGGCATGGTCCGTGGCTCAGTAAGTTGCCCAGCAGAGCTCATATCCATGTGGCTAAAGCCCCTACTCTTCCAAAACAGTATGCTACCAGTCATACTGCCTATTAGGACCAGTTCGTGACCCATCTGGGTGTTGTCTGGAACACAACCCTGAAATTAGATCTAGCAGTAGGACTGACCAGAGGACTACGACCTGACTGTTTTCTTAGAGCAGATGTTCCCTAAATGTCTTAAGGCTGCCAGTGTATAGAGAAGCAGACACTAAAGTTTATTCTTTCTTGTGCCTGTTGAAATTAGAGCATTTAGCTGTCAATTCTGGAAACATGGAGAACTTTTACTTGGCTATCTGGTAGATCAGAGTATAGTGGATTTGTAGCGTGTGAATACATTCAAAGGCTCATAGGTCCTTTATATACTGAATAATTCCCACTGGCTTTGCTGGGTAAGCGAGGTTGGAGCTTGAGTTGCACCATTGGTTTTGGTGGTAGTATCTCAGAAAAAAACTTGCCAGATCCTGTGGCAAGTCCAAGAATGCAATTACAAATTCAGTGACCCTGATGTGAAACTAATTTGGTAGGATAAACCTAGAACACCTACTGCCAGGTTAATGACTGCTACGTGCAGGACTAGACTTCTGAGTGTCTCCCACCCATGTATTTTCAATTTCCATGTAAATCAGTCCTTGTTATATTTTGTAACTCCTCTAGACTATTACAGAATAATGATATCTGTTCTAGATAAAATAATAAGAGTTGTTACAAAGTTCTTGGGGACACATTCTTTTGTCACACTGGAGAAGAATTAAATTTTGCTCCTATAAAAGGGAATCATGTCTCATTAATATGAAAGTTCTTTGAAGGAAGATCTTTGGGTTTTCAATGAAGTCCCTCATTCCTAAGTGACCATGAGATAAAAGAGGAAGTCCTCAGTTAGGTTAATAATTGGTAGAAGATAAGAAATGGAGTAAGAGTGAACAGTTGATTTTCAGTGATGGGAAATCACTGAGAATATGTGCTGGGAGTTGTATGTCTTAAGACCTTCGCTTGTTTGCACTGAAGATAAATAATGGTCTGTCAAAGTTTGCTGATAATACCAAATTATTTGGACTGTTAAAAACAAAGGCCAATTGTGATGGATTGCAGAAGGATTTTACGAGACTGGGACTCTTGGCAATAATCTAGCAGGTGATGTAATGCAAACTGATGTGATTGAGACCAAGCCTAACTCCAGCTTTAAACATTAAATGATGTCCTCTGTTGTGGCTGTTACCACTCAACTGTAGCTCCAGATCTATTATTGAGTAGAGTGAGGAAAATACTGTCCTCTTTCTGAATAGTAGTAAAAGGGAAATGGATTGTTGCAGTTAATTAAGAAAAGAAAGAACAATGAAATGGAAGACGTATTCAAGATGTGGGTGAATTGTAGACTCATATCGGTAGTTGTGGTCCTGTTTACACATTTTGAAAGGTATAGAAGAACAGCAAAGAACTTGAGAAGAGGTAACAGGGACGATCAATGGCATGGAACAGCTTCAGTATGAAGAACACCAGAGTAGAATAGTACTTTTCATGCTCTTAATGATGGACAGTAATATGATGGGCTTAAATGACTCAAATATGGTAGGTGTCTGAAAAATCATCAGGGATAAAGAAAACGAGCTGCAAATCATTGGAAGCTGGAATATTTGTTTAAGTTCATATGCTCTGGTATCTGCTGCAAGCCACTGTTGTGATTTTAGTGTATGTATCTTTGAAACAGGCTAGTGGGGTCTCTGGACCATTTATCTGACCTACTACAACTTCCTTCTGTAGGCATGGATAGTTTTTGAAACTGGAAATAAGACATCAATTTCTGTTCAGCCAAACCAAAGTATTATTTCGTTAAAACTAGTTGTTGTGGTAGAACTTAGTAAGGAAGATAGCTTTCTCCTACCTGTGGCACTTCTCATTACCTGCTCTTCCAGTCTTTGTATTAGATAAATTAGAAGGACAGTCACCTGAAATTCCCAAATTTTGCCAAATCTTTCTGCAAATCTTTGCTTTGGCCTTTCTTTTTTTGTAACTGCTGCTTTCTAGTCTGGTCCTCAGTAGAAGGAGCAATTTAAGAGAGAAAAATAAGATTGCATACCTATAACTTGATTTCTCGGAATTGCCTGCCTTCATGGATCCTTTCTCCATCCCCTCACAGAGTTTCTTGGCCGTCTGCCTGCCTAGAGGAGACTCCCAAGAGAAGCAGGGGAATGGATGGAAGTTGGGTACTCTGCAGCATGAGGCCCAGATTAGTACAATTGCTTTTAAAGGTTTTAGGAGGCACAACACTGTGAACCTGATCAGTGAACTCAGAGTATTTGATTTCAGGTATGCAACCTTATTTATGTTGAACACTCCAGTTGGCAACACGAGACTTTGACAGTTAAAAGATGAGGATTATGGTTTAAATAGCTGTCTTGCATGTCACTGGTGTCAGTGTGGTCAATCTTGGGGTTTTTTCTTATTGCTGTGCTATTTACAGACCCTGTTGTAGAACTGCTTTAGAAGGGATTTGTGTGGGGGGCAAAAAATAGCAGTTTACATTTATTTTTATACTGTAAATGTCTTTGTTACTTCTTAATGCTGTAGGATTTGTTGCTTATGTTCTTTATTCAATGAAATATCCTTTTTCTTCAGGTGGTACAGTGTGATAGTCTCTTCTGTCATACTTTACTAATTTACACAAGTCTTAATCAGTCTGACTTTTCAGTTAGTTGTTCCTAGGAGTACATTTATTTGAAAAAAATCCTTTTTGTTTGAATCTCATTCCTTGTATTTCCTCAATGCACTTACTTCTGTCAAAAGTGTGTAAACATTAAATCTATTGTTCTGGAATTTTTGGACTTTCTTCCACCTTTCTGATGTTTCTCAACTTCAAATTATACTACGTATTAGTGGATTTAGCTCTGCAGAAATGATGTGTCCCTGCCCATGGCAGGGGGGTTGGAACTAGATGATCTTTAAGGTCCCTTCCAACCCACACCATTCTGTGATTCTATGCTCTCTTTAAATTAGCATGCCAACCCATAAGTACTGAAATGTTGCTCTTAACAGTCCAGTAATTAAATAGTAAATTACATTCTGAATGCATGCACTTTAAAACTATTGGCTAGAAAATCCTGGCAAATTAAAAATAACTATCCACTGGTGCCAGTAAGGTTTTTTTCTTTGTCCTGATGAGTTTTTGTGGTTGGCAGAGATAAGCATGCCTTTGATATGTCCTTTGTTCGTTTACTAAAAGCGCTCTGAGTAATTAAATGTTGGTGTACATGCTGTTAATAGTTTTCAGCACCACAGATTCTGCTTTTCAGCAAACACTTTCTAATGAAGATAGGCACGTTTCCTGGACCTTGTTTTCTTTTGGAGACATTAATAGTAGTATGTAATGCACAAGATGAACTTTGTTACTGACTTTACAGTTTTTGCATCCTCAGTTGATGAATGTGTTTTCATAAAATACCTTTTCTATTGAAAAAGAAATTTGTGTACTTAGACTGTGAGGAGGAGAAACAATATGAATATTGAAAATCAACGTGATGTTGAGGACAAAATATGTGACTAATAATTATCTTAAAATACCTTTGCCAAAAGGTACTACTTTTTTCAAAGTAAAATGTTTTCAGTATGTACAGGTCTTTTACAAAATGCAGGGCTGCATTAGTACTTCAGAACCTTTCTGTATACTGAAAATTGGGAAATGTAGACTGAAGCCCAGGTTTCCCTGGAGAAGGAGGAAAAATGAAAGCTACTGCATTTATCTTACTTTCAGTTCTTTAACTCAGGAATACCAAGCAAACACTCAACAATTCAGTTCTCAATGTAAAAGGCTGATTTACAAGCCTGAGAGGCTCAGTTTAGTGAGCAGCTAAATTGGGCTTCTGATTTCGTTTCCGAACTGTCTGAGAATTGCTCTTTGTTAGCATGCTTTCTGACAGTGTTCCTGATGTAAAACAGGTCCTGCTGCTGGTGGTCCCAGTTCTTCCTTCCCACCCTGAGCCTCTCCTTGGCTTTATCCTTGCTCTGAGGAACTGAATTTCATTTGAATACTTTCTTAACAAACAAAAGAAGTGTAGGCATGCACACCACTGCACATGGTACGCTTCTTGTTCCATTAAGAACATCATGCCACATAAAATAATTGCCAGCATCTTTATTTATTTATTTATCTTAATATGGCAGGGAAGAATAATGGATAACTCATGTTTTTGAAATGGCAGTTCTTACCCATAGAGAAGATGAAAAATGTATCTATGTTCTGAATCTCCTAGAGGTGAAAGTAGTGGGAGAGGTGAGTCTGCCCTGCAGTAGGTGGGAAGAATATAATCTGAAATTTTGCATGTTGTGACTGTGGATCCATCCTGTGGTGGGAAGCCTTTTTCAAATCAACCATGAAACCCCTAAGACTGCTTTTAGAGCAGAATAAAGGAATTCTGATAATTTTTGTAATGTTGTCTTATATTCTTGTGATGTTTTCAACTATGTTCAGCACTGTTTGGAAAGCTTTCAATTGTGTGTTTTGCCTGAAGAGTGGGCTTTCAAGTCTCATTTCCTTGGGCCCTTTCTCATCTGTGGCAGGCCTGATGGGCCTTATGGGAAATACTTTGTAGTCAGCATTGCAGCAAGCTGAACTGCTTTTGATCTTACTTGTTTTGAACAGATATGGAAGAGGGCATTTCAAAACTTATTCTTCCAGTGTTTTAGCTTGTATCTTTAGTGTAAGGGAATGTGGTGTGCAGCCAACCAGTCTGAAAGCAGCAGCCTTGGTTTGGCTGTAGCCTCAAGTGAGTCTTTCCAGCAGTAAAATAACGTTGCTTGATTGAGATTTTCTGATAGAGGGGGAGCAGCTCTGTTGAACTATTTCAGCTTTTCGGTGTTATGTTGAATATTCCCTTGGTTACATTGCCTTTATCTGTAAATCAAAGAGCAAGTGCTATTGTTTAGAAGTTGCATGCAGAAAAATAATACCCAACTTCTGGCTTTTCTCTCTGTGGGATATTATAGTAACACTTCTCTTCCAGTTAGATGTATTTCATACAGATCACAGAATGGTT
>NW_010250961.1:0-27281 GCF_000690775.1 Eurypyga helias
GCAACTTGGTCTAGTGGAAGATGCCTCTGCCCATTGCTGAGGGATTGGAACTGTATGGTCTTTAAGATCCCTTCCAACCCAAACCATTCTCTGATTCTATGATCTATTGCTGCAATCTTAATAGCCTTTGTTTTATGACCAATAAACTACTTACTAGCAGCTCTATGACTGTGCAGTTGAATTATGAACGAATGAGCTTTGAGTTAGACATTTTAATGTAGTTTATATTCCTATGCATGTAAACCATGTTTGGAGGTCAAGGTGTTATCACTCTAAATACATTCCGTCTCCTCTGAAAGTCTTGAAAATAGCCAGCCTATGATTTATTACAATCTTTATAGCACAAAGTAAGACTTCCTGTGTGTTTAAAATCTTTCCATGGTGTTGGACTCTGTTTCACTGAAAATTAATGAATTTCAGAAAACAGGAGCAAGTCTATTCTCTTTTGCTCATTGACAGGCATGGAGCAGCAATGGCCTCCAGCTCCCTGCTCTGCTGCTCCAATGCTCACCCTGCACTGCTCTTGCTCTGCCTGCAGGCTCTCTCGCATGGCTCTGCTCCTTCACTGGGAAGGCGGCTGAACCCAGCTTTAGCAAAAATAGAATTTCAACTGCTGGCTATTGCAGGAAAAGTGGATTGACAAATTCAGCAAGCTAAGTGGTATGGCAAATATTGTTTTGCTGCTCTGTTACAGGATTGGTCACTTCATCTAGGTAATGCCCAGGGAGGTGGTGGAGTCACCATCCTTGGATGTGTTTAAGAGATGGGTGGATGAGGTGCTGAGAGATATGGTTTAGTGGTGGACAGATACGGTTGGACTGGATGATCTCTAAGGTCTTTTCCAACCTAGTGATTCTATGATTCTAATGGGACACTGTGTGAGAAAATGGTAAGAGTTTAGCAAATATCAGTAACTCTTTAGCCTTATGGTTAAATGATTGTACATCATTACATTTAAACACAAAAAAGCTTTTCCTGTATTCTGGAAGTATGGCCTTTGACTTACATTTTCATCTTTCTTCCTGTCTCTGTCATCTTCTCTTGCTAACTGTACTGTTTTACTCTGTGTAGGATTGGACGATGATGGCAGTTATCAAAGTAATTATTAGCCAACCTAAGTGAAGTTAACATCAACGTGAACTGTATCAAATGCTGCTGAAGAAACAAGAGGCTAGATCTTAAAACACGAGTCATTAAGCTCTTTGCTTCATATTTTGCTTCCACAGTCCATCTATTTTCCCACATTAAAGCTGGTCACTGCAAAGAAATGTTCAGTTATTAATAGGTAAATCAAATCTATCTACAACATGATGTTGCTTCATCACCAGCAAACCTGTTGAGTTAGGAATGTATCTCCCTGAAAATGCTCTAAATGGCCCACTGATTCCTATCTTAGAGAAATGTGAACCAGATATAGTTATCCTCTAATGTCACAAAACACCATTCCTCAGCAGCCTGTCATAGGAGTATATCCCATAGTCTGTCCTTTTCTGAGCATGAAATGACTGTGTGTATACATGTGCCCATGCAATATACAGTATTGTGTATGGCTTTTCAATGTTTTTCCTAGTATAAATTCACCCTGATGGAGAGACAGGCAATTGAAAATGCTATGAAAACTCATTTTGCTTTAAGTGCTTGCTGAATCAATGAATCATTTTGTTTTATGGTAGCACCTAAAATGTCTTTGGCAACATCCAATAAATCCTGATGTTTACAGTCTAGAAATAGAAGGAGAGGAGTGGAATAAAATGTCACCTATATTTCACTGCTTTAGCTGTATTGAAGAGAAACTTGGAGGAGCAGAATTTAACAGATTTCATGCAGCTGACTCAGGGTACCAAGAAGTTACAAAAAGGAAAAAATAAATGAGAGGATCTGAAGCTGGAAACAGATCTGATTTTGAAATTAGAAGAGGCAGAAAACGTAAGTGTTATGGTGCAAATTCATGAAGATTGCTGAGGGAAGAACTGTATTTTTGACTTTGATAGGGTAGAAAGGAGATAGCCAACACCTGGGGCGACAGAGTGAGATAATGTGCAATTTAGTAACCATGTTCTTTCTATGAGACAAAGATAAATGTGAGTATGCTGGAAAAGCTAGAGAAAAGGAAGTTAAAGCATTCAATATATGAGATCCCTGATGAAAGATTTTGGTTAAAACTTCATTAAAAATAAATTTAATTTCATGCAGATTAGAGGATTGCTTTCGAATTTAGGAAGTAACAGCATTGCATACCGGAGTGTATTGTCCACTGCTCTGAGCCTGTAAGCTGCTATTAACAGAGCAGGGAATTAAAATATTTAGATTAGTGTCAGACAGGGATTACAATAGCAAAGTTTAACTAGAACTAACTTTGACAGTTAAATGAAGGTTTATTAATTTTTTGTGAGCTTGAGGCTGACTTTAGATTCCAGTATGGTGTGTCCTATAAGGTTCAGGGTCGAAATGAAAATAAGTAATGTTATCACTCAATGTATTAATATACCATGAAAGTTTGCACCCATACATGAAACCACAAAGGAAAGTAAAACCAGAAATCTATTGATTATATGTTTGCAGTTAGTTTCTAGCATGCATGTATTTTATGTAAGACTTTATGCTGAGTCTGACTAATCTGGCTGTCATAGCTTGCATTGATCTAAATGTTGTCAAGACGGTTTTGGCCTTCATTATCAAAGATGTTACATTTGTAGTTTTAACCCATTTTCTCTAAAATATCCCTAATGTCACTCACCATATGCAAAATACCAATAAAAATATAATTTAATTTTCTATTTTATTTCTAAACCAAATAATATTTCTATTTTAGTCTCACTATTTTAGTGAGAAATATTAATTTCAAGAGCTTGTTTTTAAGATATTACAGGAAAAATAAATACATTTGTGCACTCTTTGATGAATCACATTTTGAAAGAAATACATCAAAAGCTGCATTTAACGAATATGCCTCATTGAGCTTGTTCTAAAAACCAGAGTCTTGAAAATTCAAAATTAATGCAGAAAATCCTTATAAGGAGAAAATGACTTGTCAGATTTAATTTACATTTTTAGGCCATTCTTTGAATTAGAACTTTAATTTAATATCTTGCATATGAGTACATGGCTTGTTTTTAATTTAATTTGTAAGTTTCGTTAAAGTCTGTAATTAATTCTGTTTAAAAAAATCTCCGTGGATCTTGTATATACATATTTGGGATTGGTGAAATGTATGCTGATTTTTCCTAGGTTTACAAATTACAGGCTTAGATACATTGTTAGAATGTGAATGATATATATTATCTTTTCCTTCTGATGGTACATGGGCATAAATCTAAGAGAATATTTTCCTTCTGCACAGTATATTATATAACAGGCTAGGCAAAGTAAATATTTACATTTACTACTTCAAAGCAGTATAGTTTTACTATGTATATTTTTATTCTGAAAGTCCTGTCATGTTATTATGTACTCTCTACTCATTCTTTAATAGTTCATGAGTAGTAGATCAAATATAACCATATATAAGAGAGGTCACATATCTCTCTTTCATTGTTCTAACCTTCAAACATGTTGGATGAGTGTGATATAAGGGAACATACCTGTTCTCCTCTAGCGTTAGCCAATCATGCATCTTTATGAGATCCTTTTCTGACTGTCCAGCAAATGGAATGGAGATACCTCTAGAAATAAAATCTGCTTTAAGATAGAGCTCTACATTTTGCTTAGGCAGAGGGTTATGATGAGGGCTGTGATTTCAGGTGAGAAATATTGGCCATTTGGAATTAATCTGAAATATCAGCTGTGTGGACATGATAGCTGTTCTTCAGCTCCAAACTGTGACCATCACCACAGGCAAACATACCTTTGCAGCAGTGCACCTATACACTGAATCTCCTGCATTGTAGGTAAAGATGAATATTCCTAGGGAAGTCCCTATTTCTGCCTTGCAGTATTCATTGTCTGTTGGGGCTTGTGTTTGACAGGTTGGTAGCCATGCACCCTATAGATGGTGTTCTGTCCATCCTGTTTCTTGGGTCAAGCCTCCCTGCCATGCTGGGAGCAGGCGGCCATCTGGGCACCAAGGTTGCCAGTGCTGTGCAGACCCTCCCCATGTTGATGGGCTGTCCAACACATCTGGGTCCAGCTCAAGCATCCCTGCAGTGTATGGAGTAACCAGAAAGTGTCCATGATATTGCTCAACCACACACTCCTGCTTATTCTCAATGACTGTTTTGAGACTTTTTAAGAGGAAAACAAATGAGAATTAAATTCAGACTAGCATATATAAGACAACTGCACAACCCAAAAATTCTTGCTGGATTTCATAATTATTTATAAGAACCGAGGGTTTCCTGTTAAAGTATTGAAAACTCTGAGGCCTGCTGTGGATGATTAACTTCTAACACCTAATTTGTTTTTCAAAGAAAAAGGTGTTGCTTCATTAAATCATATGGAACATATAAAATTAAAACAGAAGGGAGAAAAAAGGCCAGTGGCATGGAAATGCGATATCCACAAAAAGTGCCTAATTACAAGCAAGTTAGCCAGAGAAATGGCCAAGCTAAACAACTACATACAATGTTGGGATGGCCTGAGGGCTATGCTGGCAGCAGTTCTGTTTGAAATAGGGCAGCATTACAGGGGAGTTGTTAGCATCCTCCTGCTTTTGTTTTGCCAGTTATTTTCCAGGTTTTCTTCCTATTTTTTTTTTAATAGACTGAACATTATCTTTACCTTTTCCTTTCCACTTTCTACAGGAAGTTAAGTGGATAAAAAGACTTTGTGGGTTCCTGAAATCTTGAGGTTCCTAGAAGATTGCTTTCTTTGGTAGCTGGAGTGTGATATAAGAGACTGACCTTCCTTGTCTGTCAGTAGTCTGCTTTAGATAGACACAAGAAATACTGGCAAGAGGCACCTAAATAAATGAAGTGGATACAGAACAGATCAAGACATCAGTGAAGTGTCAAAATACCCATTTAGAAGCCTCACTTCAGGCTTTTAGGTTGGCAGAGCCTACATGAGGGTGGATACTCCATCTTTTACACCCCCTTTGTGTTGCAAAACTTGTGGAGATGCAGCTACTGATTCAGGATTGAGGTTCACTCAACACCAACTAGATGTTATAGCTCATTTTGGGTCAGACCTCAAGTAGGAAATGATTATTATGACTTTAGGTTAGACATTGATTTTATACTCATCACCTTTTTAGAAACAAATATGGGGAAGAAAAGCTCTTGAATTGATACTTGAGAAAATCAGGATCTTGCTCCATTCAAAACCACTGCAGTTATTCACTGTAAAGTTGTGTTTAACTGTTATCTGCTCCATACCAATGTCAGTGGATTTTTCTCATTTATTTAACAAAATAAATTATGATTTTGCCATTTGTCTGTTAACAGACTCTGAGAAGAAAGAGGTCAGCAACACAAGACAAGGAAAAGAAAACACTGCATCTGCCCAGTAGCCCTCACGGGGAGAGGATCCTTATCTGCTAAAAAACATTACACCCTCCAATCCAGCAACCACTTCCTTATTTTTCCTGTACAGTATGCACAGATGGCACAAAGGTTGGGGAACTTTAATTGTTGGAATAAACTGACCAAATTCACTCTTGACCGACCTTCTGAGGTTCCTTATTTTTCTTGTATCTTATGGAGTACCTGCTTTCCATAGAACACCCTTTTAGTACAGATAATACTGAAAATACTGTGGTATTCTCTTTTATTGATCTGCTACAATCTGTGGAGTTTGAAGAAAGTTCACTGTTACAATGGTTATTCTATAATATGTGCCTATGCATGCAGTGGTGCTATTGGTGTTTCTTCACTACAATTCCTTGAATGATTGATTATCCTTATTTCCCTGTTTTTTTGTTCTAACGGCAAACTGCATAAAAACACGGGTAGCATAGCACTTGATCACACTTCTGCTTACTTCAGCATCTTCTAATTTTTGCACTTTACTTGAAAGTGGAAAAATAGAATTCCTGAGCATTCACTTAGCATATAGACAGCTAATATTCTTTACATTTATCAGTGTCACAAATTATTAATTTCATGTCATGTAATTTTCTGTATAATAATTTTGCAAATTATATGACAATTTAAATTAAAAACATGGGTACGGAGGTACTATTGAAATTGAGCAAGAGAGAAATCAGCTCCCTCATTAGCTTGAAGCCTAGTTTAAAGTACTCAAATTATGAGTATTTTAGAAACTTACTTTTGTTTTAATCATCCTGCACACCATGAGCAAATCATTGCTTATGCCCCTTCAGTTAGTTGGTTTTCCAGTATGTTGCCCAAATCTCATTTCATGTGGATAGAACTGTGAAAATTGTGGATGGTATCATAATGTCTCTTTACTTATTTTTAAAGTCAGTGTTGATGATCTTGATAACTTCTTAGTACTGATGTCATAAGATGTTCACCTGCATATCCCATAATTGTTAATAGCTTTTTTTCATTAACTAGGGGTGCAAATGCTCCATGTGAGGGAGACTGACAAGAACATAGGCACAATGTTTAGTAATTATAATTTTAATTAGTAATTATTTGCTTTTTCAGGTTACTTTTCTCTTGGAAATATAGTGGCTACTTGAAACAAGACTTCATCTTGATAGTTGTAACCCATTCTCGTCTATTAGCCATGTCATCTCAAACTTTGGAGACGAATATTTACTAGTGGATTTTAATTAGTTGGTATGATTTTAATGAAAAGTCATTAAAAATCAACTCTATACATAACTGTTGCAAAACACTTTATTTTTTAAAAAGACCGATTGGCAATAAATCCTAGAATCCCTATTATATATGATATTTGCCTTCAGATGCTCCAAGTATTGTAGAAGAAAATAAAAAAAACACTGGTTAATTATTCAAAAGATAGGACCTTGATCTTTTATGCTTTTACCTTATCTGAATACTAGTGAGTAAAACAAATCAGATTAAAGGAGGAATGTTTGTCTCTCATTCTTTAGACTTGGTGAAATCTGGTGAAAAACAAGACAGCTATATTTGTGCTTCAGAATCGAAATATCTGTTTTCATGCAGTGTTTTGCTTTCTTATTAAAGTCTATCACAGCCCAACACCTGTGCAGTAATTCTGTATCAGAATTCTAAAGATTGTAAACATACAACATGTGACAGAAATCAATCTAATGTCAAGGTTGTGTGGTCACCTCTGAATATGATGGGGAAAACCAGGTAAAGCAAGAACAGCTTAGTGTAAAATTCAGCTCTATTCTCTTTTATTACCCTGAAGACCCTTTCATTTCTTGAGGAAATTTGAACTTCTGAGATCTTCATGAGAAATTTTGGGTCCATTGGCTTGGTACCATGGATGTTCAAACAATTTTTATTGAAAAAATTAAGTCAGTAATTCAGGTGAACATGAAATGATAAATAGTATTACATTGAAGTACAACACAGGGGCAAATACTAACAGTAAAAAAACCCTTAATTTTTTTTATTATGTTATACTTATTTCTGAAGGAGAAGACAGAGATGTCAAAAACATAAACCAAAGCAGACAATATTGTTTACCTGAATTAATTGGATTTGAAATAGAACCAACACTGAAGCTGAAGTAAAGTTTGTAAGTTTATGCTCTAAAACAGTGACACACAGGATAAAAGCTCTCTTTGTTTAACCACTTTTATTTTGCTCAAAAATTCTATCTTATCTTTCTGCAGATTAATTATGAGCAATTATTAATAATTAATTTTAAAGGGAATTTTCTTTTTATATCAAGTTGGAATAATAAATGTATTTATGAGCTTTTCCTTCTTAGTATTTAAAAAAAAAAATCTATTTTAAACTCCAACATGGTATTATGCAAAATTAGCTGTTTTGCTTGTAGTGCTTGGGATGCCTTTTGCATGTTTTCTACTGCTTACAATGTTAGTGAAATTAAGCTCAGTATTTTGCAGCTGTTGAAATAGTGTTTATGAATAGGTTCAGAGTATAATATATTTTCAGTGTGTGTTTCCAGTTCAGAGAAAACGTAAGTATCTTTTCAAAACTTCAGATGTGTCACTGACTTTTGTGGTCAGGTCCAACAAGTGTAAATGATCTGTACACTGGCATGTTAATCACAAAAAAAACTCTCAGGGGTTTAGGTGTCAGTCTTCTTAAACTGATGAATGCTGCTTGTAGTGATTAGCTATCCTTTTAAAGAAAATTTATAAATTCAAAATATTATTCCTGGACTTTCTATTTGTTATCGGAGTATATAGAAAGAAAAAAAGAAAAGAAAAAAGAAAAGAAAAGAAAAGAAAAGAAAAGAAAAGAAAAGAAAAGAAAAGAAAAGAAAAGAAAAGAAAAGAAAAGAAAAGAAAAAAGAAAAGAAAAGAAAAGAAAAGAAAAGAAAAGAAAAGAAAAGATCTGAATTTTAGATGTATTTAATTTCACTGGAGGAAGAAAAAATAAAAACCTATTTAAGTGTTTTGCTGGAGTTTTTTTTCATTTAACTGTGTGTGCTAGACCAGAAAATTTCTAATTGCTGCCCCTTGGTGACTCACGGCCATTTCACTCATTGAATGTTATTGGCCAGTTTCCCTATTTCAAGGTATTAAATCAAAGTAAGACTGTGTGGCATTAATGTTCTTTTGAATTCCACATAAGTAAACAAAAAAACCAAAAAAGGTATTTTATGCTATATACCTTATATGGTGCTAACACACAGAATAGCATCCATTTTTTAATGCATTTTTAAATAAAGTAATTAAAGAATCTTATTATGAAAATTTTTTATAAAAATGATACAGCCCTATTGTAGACTAAAGAGACTTTTACCCAGTTTTTTTTTGCTTGATATGCTTTAGCAAACAAACTGCAGAGATAATGAAATCCTGTTAGCAGTATAAGTGTTTTTCCTTGTCCATCGTTGGTAGCAGGACGTTAAAACACTTGTGGTAGGATGAGGGTGCTTTACAGATGCTTAAGTATTACCTGTAAATCAGTAAAGGACATCCTTAAGTCCTTAACTGCTTTAAAGGAGTTAAAAGTGCTTGAACCTAAAAGTGCTTGAACAATGCAAGCAGAAACGGTTACACTGATCAGTGCCCCTCTAGGCAGCTTTATAATGAAATTTTCAAAATTGTTTAAGTAGTAATTTCTAGTAGTACTTAATTTCTAATCAAAATCTTGTTGTAGAATATACCTGAATGAAGACAATATTTTGGTACAGTGTGTTTCGATTTGGTGAGGAGAGCAATTGTGAGAAAGAATTTTAAGAAGCCTCTCTCTCCTAAGCACTATGAACTCTGGGAATCACACACTTGCTGTATTAGCAGTTCCTGTGTTTCTATTGCTTGTGCAGCCCCAGCTCAAACAAGCTGCCTCTGATTCCCATAGGGAATGCAAACTTTCTTACTGCTTCATTTGGGAGATGCTTGTGCCAGTGCTGACTCTTTTGTTGTCAGTGATCCTTTTTGGAAGAGGATTTATTTTGGTCTTCTGTGCCAGTGGCCATGAAAGCACTTCAATATGAAGCAGATGAGGATAATCTCTACAGAAGATCCATGGCTGCTTATCCAGCAAACACCTATGTGCCAGGTCTCCACAGCTGTGGTCAACATGGACTGAAGTGCTGCTTGTCATGCACAGTGTACCATATGTTAGTGATTTATTAGAAAAAGGTTACTGTAAAGGAAAAGAGAATAATTTTTTTTTCTTTATATGTTTCATAATTTTTATCTACTTGCTTTTCATTATTTTGCTCCCATTCTACTAAGAATGGGTGAGATAAGGATCAGTGTCACTCCACACAGCACTTCATTATTATTTTTGGTCCATGAATAGCAGAATAAATGTATCTTGTAAATGACCTAGCACAGTTATAACATGCACTTAGCATGTGAAGTTTATGTTTTCAAGTCTTCACTTGAATTCATTCACAAAAATAGTCATTATTCTAATCTTGATTTCTTTGGTAAAATTTCACCTTAGTGATAATGAATCTCCATACAATGACTCTTCAGTGTGTTGCATCCTGGTGTATTAGCTAAGGAACATAGCTATTTTTTAGAATTAACCTAAAGGCACAATGATTTCTTTGCTTTTAAAATTCAGACAATTAATTTATTTTGAGTGGAGTTGTGTATTTTTCCTTTTCATGCCTCTTTAAATAAATATCTGAAGAAAAGTTAAACATTTGAATTGACATACGTGGATGGAAGGTTTTTTGAATGTTTTCACTTGTTTAGATCCTTAGTTTAGTTTGAAAAGAAGCATACTAATTTCTGTGATGTTTAACTAGGCGTGAAATCTAAAGCCCATTGTACACAGTACTTCAGCTTTCGGGTAGCAGCAAATAGTGTTTTATGGGTAATATCTTACTTCTACCTGATGCTATCAAAATGATTCATTTCTTTAAAACTGAAGTGGCATCAGATGTCATTGTGTTCGCACTGCATTGTTTTGCCACACTCAGTGACGAGTCATGAAATGGAGTATGATGGGCATGCTGTAATGAAAGAAACCCTACACTGCATGTCTAACCACATGTGAAATTGCACAAAGGGTGATGTCTCTGCTGCCTGTAGGTGAGTTCAGAGAGCTGTTCAGAAAAAACACAGCAGGTTTCCCAAACAGAAGCAGGGGACTGTGTAAGACTGTCAAAACTTTTGCTGCAGAGGAAGTGGTTTCTGACATTTTTGTGCCATATGAGACCAGAAGTCCATGGAACTACTTCTACCATATGCTAATTCTTGATATATAAGGTTAGAAGGGTATTAACCTGAAAGCACTTTTTGCTGTCATTACGTATAGTAAAAACTGCACATTGTTCCTGGAACTGGGGAAAAATACTATGGGAATAAAAGCTTATGTTGGCTGTCTAAACCAGAAAGAGCAGCTCATCACTGTGTAAAGGTGTTCAGTGAACAAGACATGTGCCTCTTGAAAGAGGAACAACATATTTAATTACAGAAGTTCCCAGCCAAAGCCACTGGGGCAGAAAGTGCATAGATAAATAGTCCATGGGTACCTGAGGATAGAGTGTGTCTGCAGTCCTCTTATACCACTGGGATCAGAACAGCATCTAATCTGTATGGTCAGGAAGTGATATAGATAAACCATAGCCCAGATACAAGCATAATTTCACATGTGCACATAATTTTATTTATTTTATTTATGAGAAGCTCATGTTATTGAGGATATAGATGAATGGTTTGACCACAAACCATTAATATTGACACCCCATCTGGCAAATGCCTCTCATTCCCTCCACCATCCTCTGCAAGAAAGCACACAGATGATTATATTTTCAGTAACAATTATATGGTTTGCAAATTGAAGTTAAACCTCTGAAAGGTTTGGTGATAACAAAAACTGACTTCAGACTATTCAGCAGAAGTACAATGAAACAATATCCAAAACCAGCCTACATGTTGGCTAATCTGTGGTATATTTGCTTTTGCTTTTTAACATCTCTTCACACTAATGGCACTATTTATAAAAAGAAAGACTTGACCCCCAGTCACATAAAACCTTGAGCCACTGTGTAAAACAGATAAAGTGATTAAATAATTGGAAATTTTAAGAGAAATTATGAATGGATGAGTTTTTATGTATTAATATGAAAATCATACAGGACACATTTTACTCTGCTCAATATTGTCTACAGTAGCTATCATTACTGCTATCCAGCATCCAATTTGTCATGTCTAATTAGGCATCTATATTTTATATTTTTTGCATGCTCAATAACCTTTCAAATTACTCTCACTAGATGAAGAACGTCATGCCCTTTAAGACACTTTTCTTATGTGGAGGAGAACAACTTCTCAAGCAAGTTTTCCGAAATTGTGAAAGCCTCCCAATAGCAGTAATTTTAAATAATGACAGTATAGGTGGAATATTCCTCTCTTTTTTAAATTTTCTTTTTAGCCATCTGTTACATAATGTCTTTCTATTGTATTTGAAATTTTCATTTTTGAAACTAACTGCACATGAAATCCTAAGGTTCACAAGCTACTTTTACCATTTGGGCTCAAAGTGAAGCAATTTTTGCTGCATCATTTCTCCTTTGTTATCTTGTCTTTCCATCAGATTCTCCATTAGCTCCATTATAGGACTGCTACAAATTTTACTGCTACTACTGTGTATGGTCTATTAAATCATTTACTATCCTCCTAAACATATTGGTGTTCAAAGGTCTAATTTTGAAAGGTTGAAAACTCATCTCAATATTATCACACTGGTAATCAAAGAAATAATTGCACAAAATATTCCAGAATAAGATGCACAGTAATTCAGCTTTAGGGATGCAATTTATTTGCGGTTATAAAAGATAATATTTGTTTATATGGTTGGTTATTTTTCTTCTTGTGATTACCTTGAGATTTCCAGTGTGGAAATAAAGAGAACTCATAGGATGATGTTGAGAGGAACACTAGTTTCGTGTCTTTACAAAAGAAGCCTGTGCACACCCAGGCTCAGGACAAGGAACAGAAGAAGCCTGTGTGAACACAGACTTAAGATAAGAAGGAGTATCGAAACTACGTGATCTCTTAAATGTGTAAATTACTTGAACATCCTATGCCCTTAATATGTTAAATGTATTAACTACCTGAATATCTGGAAATCTAAAGAACGTTCTTGTCTTGAAATTCTCGGGTGGATCGGGCAGTCTGTACACTCAGAGTACCTCAGCCAATGCGGAAATGAGGAGGGTCTCTTGCGGCTGGGAAAAGTAGGATAAAAGAGGGCTGCATCCCTCTGTAGGTTGAGAGACCCCACAAGAATATGTCCTGTGGACTCTCCCTTTAGTCAAATAAAGTTATATTATTATTTTTTTACGGGACTCCTCTATCTCCTTTGTGAACACTGACTCCTGGTAGTGTGATTTTTCGTCACAACGTGGTATGCTGCTGTAAAATTCACATCATGTTGGCCATCAGGTAATTTAATTGATGTTTTAACAAATTGTTTCATGGCCAAATGGTGAGTATTGGAGCTGTGCACCAATGTGTTTGATGCTGTCTGTTGCTCAGTGCACAGAGTAGTAAGAAATTAATAACTGCTGCAAATGTATCCCTAAGCAGAGTAAGCTGGACCCCATGCAGATTCAGCAGGCCACTCTTGCTTCCTTGCCAGACCACTCCTGCAGATGTCTGCAAAAAATCAATGGAGATTTGAATTTCTTCAGCTTAACCTTCTCTTTCCCATCTATTGCAATGCAGAGTATTCCTAGTCAAGGTGTTTACAGCTAACATCCCTCAGGCGTTGCATGCTTTGCAAAAGGCTTTGTGTAGACAACAGGCTATGTCATTATCACATGAATATTAATTGTTCTGTTGTGGTACAAATACAGCACTACTGACTTTTTTGCTTTTCCAATAGTGGCATGAAGTGGGTGTAATTAACTGTAAGCAGAAAAGCTCCCATCGAAGCAAAAATTTCTTAAAGAGCTGAGAAGTTATATGTTTGAGTCAAACTGATGCACAGTTATGCTATGCAAGTGGAATATATTAAATTTGTAGCTTAGCAAGTTTGCATAGTTCATGAATCATTGTAGAATTTGGTATAATGTGGTTGTGGATTTGCATGATTTAGGCAATATTCATTGTAAACAGTATGTATGATTCTTTCATGAACTTGTTTATTTTATTCTTTTTCAGTTCATAAGTCTCCAGCAGAACATACCCAAGCAATAATCTGATGCTCAGTTTCCATTCATGCACTTCAAGTAAAAAAAGAATATTTACCCTGTATGGGCATAGTCCTGTCTGATTCCAGAGCAGTAAACAGCAAAAGCATTGCACTTCAGAAGACAATACTAACACTATGAAAATTAAAGAACAGACTTCAATGGAATATTAACATTGTCCATAACAGAGGTTAAGATACAATATATTGCATTATACTAAGTTGTTAAGTATAATTCAAGGTAATATATCTTTAGCTGTAAAAGCTTGTTTAGTCTTGTTATAACAAATAAAACAAAGGAGCCCTGTCAACCAGTGTATATTGGCTTAATGGCTTGTATAAGTTCTACTTAAATCATTAAGAGACTAGTTATTATGGCTTTTATACATGGGAAAGAAAGCATTTAGTCTTTATTCTGTATCTTTGCAAAGCAATGTGGCCCAATTACTCAAATGCACAGTGGTTCAGAAATAAATTGGTCCTGAATCTACAAGATACTTACATGTTGATATTGTATCATTTTTCATTATATGTTTCTTTAAGGAAATTCTTCTACTTCAATTGTAGAATTAGACACTTTGCAATTTTGTTCTTGTGTTTATAAAAGGCACAGACAATTTTCTCCTATGTAAGGGTGGTGTTAAACATGGTCAAATTCTGCTCTTGGGTATCTATACTTTCCTACTTTCTATTAGTGAAAGTAGTGTGGAAAGTGTGTAAATGTCATGAGACCCTCTAGGAAATACACTAAAGTCATAGGCATAAGGGTCAGTCAGAAATGGATGATCAGAAATAGCTGCTCAGATGTTGAAGTATTTTTTGGGGGTTAAAACATAGATGTAGTTTCACTGCTTGTAAACCTGCAGCTGTTGCAGCCTTGTGTTGCATAATGTTGAATCCATACATCAAGGATGAAATTCTGTCCTTTCTGCCATTACTTTCTTTCTGCATGTAGTTTCTCCAAAGATGAATAATGTTGGAACAAAATGGTGATGTTAAGCAGTAAAGTATCATCACTAAGACGGTTTGCTCATAAAGGTCAAATAAGTGTGTCACCCCTCTGATTAATAGTCCCTGGTGTTAGTAGATATTGATTATTTTTAAGAACCTGTGGGTAAGAGGCCATTTAAATTATCTTCAAGCAACTGTACAAGAAATAAGAAATAAGGTTCATTTTAAAGTAGATACTAACAGGTGCCATTGCTGTGAATCCAGTTTGAGGAAGGGGAGATGGAGAGAAAAGATTTACCAGTTTTGTAGAAACTGATTGTAAGCATTGGTGGAGGTATCATCAAGACAATAGTTGCCTACCATCTGCTCTACTCTCCCTGTGGTATCAATTACAGCAGTGTGATTACACAGCATTTTTTCATTTTACCACCCAAATTCAAATCAGAGTGTGGTACTCAGGTTTTGATATCTGAATGGATACATACTCTTGCTCCAGATACTGAAGGAAAAAAGAAGGAATACCCACACCATCCTATCAAATGCTTTTTCAAAGTTTTTTAGGCAGTTTATCACATTTTTTTTTTTTTACGTATATATATATTTATGGCAGTAGAAGTTTATAATTCTAGAGTTGATGTACAGTAATGATCTGGACTCATCAGGTTTTGTGTTAGTCATTTAACTGTATCAGTTTCAAATATAGGTTCGGTTTTGTTTTTCTTTTTATAAGGTTTGCTGATGCTTAGCAAATATTGTATAGCATAATTGAGTAGAGAGACCCTAGATCTCTGTTTACAGAAGGCTACGCTGCGCTGTTAAAACAGCAATGAAATATCACCTCCCCATTCTAACAATCTCTATTTGGAATTCAATGCTAGTAAGTATTTAACTCAAGGGAAAGACTTTTTTTTTTCCAGATTGCATAGTAGAGTATCTTATATACTTT
Source organism: Eurypyga helias (assembly GCF_000690775.1). Lineage (NCBI taxonomy): Eukaryota > Metazoa > Chordata > Aves > Eurypygiformes > Eurypygidae > Eurypyga > Eurypyga helias. The sequence goes on from NW_010250961.1 coordinate 15,532, forward strand.
TAACACTTACTTGCATATACAGAGGGTCATCTAAAATCTTCTGTTGTTCTGTCAAAATAGTTGTTTCTAAATAGTTGTATACGGCATGTTAAGCGTCTTTTAATGAAAGTATGCATTTTTCAGTGTTTGTTTCCATTAAGAATCAAACACAGTCTGTATCATTACAATTTTTGAAAGCAAACTCTTTAAGTCTGTCTGGTTTACCATCTCATGGTATTTCACAACTACAGTACTGATGACCAGACATTACTGGAAGTTGTTAGAAAAATAAACAAATCTGCATGGGGATGAAATATAGGGTTGTCTGAACGGAAAGAGCGGTATGTGAACTCAGTATGTGACCTGAAACTCCCCAGACATGTCACCTTCATATGCATATGTTACTTCTCGTATAAGCATGTCATTATATCGTAGCACTGTTTTTGAATATTAAGCATATTAAAAAGGAACCCTTGTAACAGTAATGCTGTCTTTGTGGTCATAATCAGCTTATTTAATTAGCTTGAGTTGTCCCGTCCCAAAACAATAATTCACTTGAACAGAGCAGGAAGATTTTCTGAATGTAGAACTTAACTTTTCTGGTACAATTTGTTATGTTATTTTAAAGATTACTTCTGATGTTTTGGGGCTGTGAATACTTGTACGTAGATGCTACTTCTCTGATATTTTAAGATAGTATTTGGGAAAAGAAATATCTCTTTGTATCTTACTTCAATAACAAATTTTATGCTTCATTTAGGATTCCTCCATGACCAAAACTGTGCTCTGTAAATTGATTTTATTGCAGTACGTTTAGTGCAAAGAGCACTATGAAAGTTTCTTAGTGCTATGTAGCTTATTCTTTCACAATAACAGTAGAATTTCTGTTCAGTTTTGTCAAATACATCAACCAGTAATTGTCCACACACAAAAAGACCTCTATTAAAATTTAGGCAGCATCTGGATAAATTTTGGGTGTTGACTTGATTTATATAAAATAAATAAAATAAAAATGTGTCCACATACAAGCTAAACAAAGGGATGTATATACAAATTGTCCCCAGTGCAGCTCAGTATTATTTTTTTTAAATGAATAATAGGGCATTAGTTTGAAAAGCAGCAGCTTTCAGAAAGTATTCACATGAATTACACAAAACAAATACAGAGAGCTTGAAAGCACACCCACATTCTTATGTCTTCATAAAAAGTACAGACTCATGAATTATTTTGTGTCTTTTTGTCTTGCTGAATGGCGTGATTCCAAGTAAAAACACAGACTCCAGCTTAATACATAAAGATTAATATGATTTGCTATGTATATCTCTCTCTCATAGTAACAATCCCAAAAGAAAAGCAGAATAGTGATGCACCAGTTAGCAAGGAAAGATAAGCAGGATAGCGATGCACCAGTTCATTACTGTAAAGCAAGGCTGTGATTAAGAAAAGTATGCATCACCAGTTACCACCTCAAAACCATCATCCAGGTTCACAGATCAGCTGGGAAGCCCGTCAGCAGCTGGCCCCTGGAAAACTGCAGGAATTGGGAAAGTCTTCCGCCGTGCGACCACCCATAGGTGAGGCTTCAGAAATCAACCTGAGGGTTCCTGCTTTTATAGCGAGTAACAAACACCTTGCATAAGTCTTTTTGCCACAAACCCTGTGAATGTACAGACTGTTACGCTCCCATTATCAATCCCACCCGGAACACTGGCCAGGTGTCCAGGATGAGACTAAGAATCGAGCCACGCCCAGTCAGCACACATGGTATTGTCCACATGTTCATGTTACCGTTCGCAGAAGTGGATAAGTATAGAAGCAGTAATCAATCATGAGCAGCTATCAACTATTTTCACTACACTTATGTCTTAAATATTTCCTGGATCCAGCTGAGAAAGACAATGTCTCACACCAATAATGTGATAAGACACTGAGTGTCTACAACTTGTTTGTGTATTTTTCTCATGAACTAAGGATTTCTAATTATATTCTGATTATTTTTCCACCTTTCATTACTAATGTACTATCAAATCTTTCTCTAAAAAAAAAGTACTAATAAACATAACATCAAGAAAGTGTATTTATTTATTTGTGATTTTTTGATCATAGAGTAAATGAGAGTACTGACAAGTTTCATGATTCATTGATAAGTTACTTTGAATTTCAGAATATACAAGTATTTAAAACAATAATTTATGCCAAAGTGTTTTGGCATGCCAAAGAAAAATGAATCATGCATAAGTATTAATAATGTTTCTGATCTGTCATCCACATGTCCCTATACCTATCCACATGCTGTGATCAAAGGTGGTACACCGAGAAACCTGATCTAGTTGATGATGTCCGTCATTCCAGGAGGGGTTAGACTAGATGATCTTTGGAGGTCTCTTCCAGCCCAAACTATTCTATGATTCTGTAATGTATCACATAATAAAGTCTTGATGTGATATCTGAATAAGGATACCTTAATAGCCAATAGTAGATTTTGGTTTTCAGATCCATTAACAGAAAAGGCTGCAAATGTGTTATGCAGTTTTAATATAGGTCATAATCAGCACTGTTTTCCAATGCTACACTTCTGCCAGATGTGTTTCATGATCAGGAGATAATGGTGATGATTTTCTAATCAAATACTGTTTGTTCATTAAATATTATCCCATAATCACATCACACTGAAAAATAAAAGTGTAAATATCAACAAAATTATGAATTCTTTGATTAATAAAAACCAGATTAATTCCCTTGGGAAGAGTTGAAAAGGAGGCTTTCTTTTCTTTTTGCATGTAAGTCACTTAATACAATAATTCAGAAGTTTCTCACAAAAGGTCACTCCACTTAACAAGCTGCTGAATGAGCCAAAAAAATAGGATAGATTATACTGAAGGGTAGTTAGACATTTTACACTAGAAAATTAATATTGAAAAGTGTAGAATAAGTCAGCAGATGGCAATGAAACTGAAATTTGCTTTAGTCAGTTAATAGATCTGGATAGCCATTTCTGGATGTCTCAGGCTGCAGAATTTTGAAATATGCCACAAGTTTTATTGATTCACCATGCATTTGTATAGGTGTTAAACTTCAGGAATTTATTATTATTAATGTAAAAATGTGAATTTTCTTCTGACAGTAAGTGGTGGTTGACTGCCTCTATTTCATGGTGATATTGTCTGATTATAACTATAGCAAGTCTTATCTGGGAGACTTTCTCAGTTACCTTATATGCTTTGGCAATGTGGGACAATCCGCAGAGGAAAGGCACATCAAGTGGCGCAAAAGGGCAATGAAATGGGAAATGAATGGATATTAAATTTAAAAATTTTGATAGCTCTTGTCCAGGATGGTAGGTCAACTCAATATTTCAACTCTTCATTTACACTGTGGGTAATAATAGAAAATAATGGAATATATTTTGTGGAGTTCATAATAAGGAAAAAATAATGAGTTCAAAAAATTCTGGATTTTCCTTTTATTAATTATACCTCCTCTCCATCCACACCCCAGTCACAGTTACTGTACAAAATTATTTTTTGTCCATCTGTGCAGTTAGGATCATGCTCCAGGCTCAATTTCTCCAGAGGAAGGGAAAGGCTATTGAACAAGATTAACAACCTTGCCTACTAATGATCATTTGCACTGCATGTAGCCACATACCATGTTTAATGGCAAATATGTTAGAAGTCACTTTTGATTCCAGTCTTAAAGTAGAAAGGTTCATAGAGGAAACTAAACTAATTTATTCTACACAGATGAAGGCCCCCAGTTCTCAGGACATGCCATGGGTCTTTGGGGAGATGCTGACATGAAAATGGGAGTTGTTTCAGCTGCCTCTGGCCCGTAGTTGTAGTATATTTTAAAATGAATCCTTGTGATACGAAAGAAGTAGAATTAGCTGATGTTAAAGGAATGTTTTGTGTCTCAAAACACAAACACAAAGATTTAACTCCTAAGGAACAACGACAAACTTTTAAACCTGCAAAGCTGATATGAATCTTAAGGATGAGAGATTAAAATTCAGCCTGAGCATGTTTTTTCTTGTTATGTATCTTAGGAGGGTATTTGCTATGAACTCTGGATAAAGAAAGCAGTCTTGGGAGAAGAGGTGTCACATCTGCAAACAGGTACTGATATACCAATTAGAAAAATATGTATGGAATTATAATTTACAGTGTATTTATGATATGACAGTGTTAAATTTAGGATGTCTCTAGAAATATTCTAATACTCTAATATGTGTCAATTACCACATTAGGATTGTGGAAGACCCAGTGTTATCCATTCCTAAACTTTCTTCCAAAAGCGTTTATTTCTCTGCTGTTTTATACTACCTCTCAAGTGGTATTGAATTTTCCTTGTTTCTAAATTTTAATTTTGTCTCTTTCTGATGTCACCTTCTAAAAATATTTTTTCTATTTATGTTAAGCACAAGGTTAACAGTAGCTTTGATGTGTATGTTCTGAGTTGTCTTGTATGAAGACAGTCTGCCAACTATGTTTAAGGATGATGGTGTTTCATTACAAGGTCTTTGAAGTAGCAGAGGTACCATGAATGGCTGTTATTAAAAATTTTCCTTGATTATTATTTTTATGGCTGGACTTTTAAACCATACAGTGTCAGCTTTCTTTTGACTTTGCTTCTTATTTCCTTTTATGGTAAAGCTTAATACTGTGAACATATGGAGCAGCTGAAAGGCTGCCAAATGTTTAAATGACAAGGTTATAAATAAAGAGACAGCACGATTCCCACCCACCCACCCCCTTTACTGTATAGTCCTGTTGGTTTGAGCCAAAGCAGACAATAAATCAATATGTATAACTTATTTTGCTACTGACTCTACAGATTTATAACATGTAGTGGGTACCTTAGTCTAGTAGAATGAAATAGTCACAGCGAGTTTATTGTAACTGTCAGGGATTAACTTCCATGGAAGACCTCTATGATATTCAAAGTAAAAGTTAGTCTGTGTTTTGTTTTACAAAAAGTTCCTAACAAAACTCAGTGGCTGGGGATGTCACTTCTTCATCCTGCTTTGGTCCTCAACCACAAGCTTTCTGCATTCATTGATCTGCTCCTTTGGGTCGGGAAGAACTGCCTTTTGCCTTGCCTTTTTTTTCTTCAAGCAAGAAAGATGATCTGAGTGCTTGAAAAGATGGATTTCATCACTGTGCCTAGCACTTTCTTCTGAGCAGCCAATCCATCCTTGTTGTAGTCTGGTGTTCTCCTGCAGGTATTCTTATTTTTGGGTAGCACTTGAGGAGACATGACTAGTATCTGGTACGCTTCCTGGACACACAAGCATTTTGTTTTGGTAAGAATTGTTGTTTGTGTGAGTGTTACAGAAGGCAAGGCAGTGCAAGATATCTTGCATGTGAAGGGAAAGGGATACTGCTTATGAAAGCCATTTTTCTTTTACAGTAATTCCAGTAGGAGAGATTTAAAATTTTGACAGCAAAAGCTTCTGCATCCTAAGATACTGATATGTCATCTGTACCTTTGCTATCTTAATGCACTATGATATTTTTCTTATCTAGATTTTGTGGTTGTTTCATAAGTAACTTGTGAATATAAAGCTCTTGTACCATATCAGCAGAATGCATTAGAAGTATATAAAGTTTTGGTTTCTGTTTTCTGTTAGAAACAAATGCTTTTTCTCAGCCATCCACTACTAGAAGAGAGCTACCTTACACCAAAAATATAGCTATGACAGAATCAGTACTCCTAAAAATAATAATTTGGATTATTTGCAAACAGATGGCTAGAAGCACAAACACTTTATCTTACAATCATCACTTATCCTTTTGGCTGCCAATACTCCACTGCACATCTTTGCTGCTATATGCTAATAATATCAGTTGAAAGGACTTGGAATGTCATCCTTTACCTGCTGCACTCAGCAAGTGAAGTGCCAGCTGGGCTATTCAAGGAAAAAAGAAGTAGTTTTTCAGTTAAAGCTTTTGGTTTGGGCTCTGGAGATGTGTTTGAACCACGGTTCTGCCACAGATTTCCTGTGTGACCTTGAACAAATAACACTCTCATAATCTCAGCTGCCCATCTGTTAAGATAGGAATTGTAATTATGATGGTAATGAATTTTGTTTTGTAACAGTTCTTAAGGTTGCAGACCATTCATCAGAAGTGTAGCTCAAATTGTGGCCCTGAAGATAGATTCCACCTGAGAACTGATAGCAGAGGAAAAGGTGGTTTCTGTAGCAGGATCGTCTTGGTCTCGATCTTCTACTGACTGCTAAGTAGTGTCAGGAATATAGTAACCTTAAGGCTGAGCTCTTTTTTCAAAAGTCCAACACCTGGCATCTCTGTTATGTCTCTTGACATGGTCCTTGTACTGCTGCTTTGCTCTGGAGACCCAGTATTCCTTTTTCTTCGTTAAGTTAATCCTAGCTCAGGCTTTGGGATTTCTCTTGCAGAGAGAAATCTTCACTAAAAAAAACTGGCCTTTCCTTGCTTTCTGGGTGTGTTTTTTCTGGTTTTGTTTTAGTTTTTTGTTTGTTTGTTTGTTTTGACAATTAACTTATTTCTGTAACTGCAACTGTTTATATCACAAAATGAATTTTTTTAGCTGTTTAATGCATCTGAGTACTTTTGGGTGATGCGCAACCTTTCTTTACTACAGCTGCTGCTTCATGGGATCAGGAGGACCATGGGGGACAGAGCTAAGAACACCAGGAATCATTACTAATAAGTAAATATTCTACACAGATACAGCAAAACACATTCTGTAAGTAGTTAATCACACTGGTGATTCACACACTCACTTTTCAATTTGCCTGAATTGGTCACTAGCCAGATGTCCTCTTTGGTGTAAGACAGAGGCTCTTGACTGATGATCCTCCCTCCTCTTCCCAGTGGGAGTACTGTCTTGTATAGTTTTAGTGCTGTGCTGCTTATGTGTTAACTCTCGTTATCTTCTGCGTGCTTGTGGCTAGTGAATCCTCAGCTTATCAGGTTCTTTATAATTGACAAGACACAATGAAAACATTCTAGTTTCAAGTTGCCTCTTTCCAGTTTCCTGTGAATGGATTTCATTATAAACTTTGTTTTCTAAGGAAGGCTTTGGCAGCATTACAGCATTTTTGACTGTGCTTATAGCTGAGATATTAACATAGAAGTCAAGGGTATGGCAGCCAAGAGCAGAATGAAGATTGTCATTATGCCCCTTACCCAAGATTTTTTTAAAAATTAATCATCTTAGAGTAGTACAAGGAATAGAGGTGGACAGTGCAGTGACTCTGGGCATGTTCTGGTTTTCAGGGGCAGCCCACAGATGAAATCACAGCTTGTACAGATGTTCAAGGAGTTTATGCAATACCTTCTTTCAAAGTGTATTTTATGGAGCACAGAGACTTTCTCATTGTTCTCTAAATACACTTGTGTAGTTGAGATAAGCATCTCTCTCTGCCCTGCCTCCCACCCCCCACCCCTCCGCCTGCCTTCCCTCTCCCCATCATTCCACTCCAGCAATACACAAAGAGTTAAGAGTGAGTTATATCTTTCTTTTAAAGACAGATGTGGAGTGAAACCGTGAGACACTACTGCCCCAATTCCTCCTCTCACTCCTACAACAGTTCTCATCAGTTTTAACAATATTTTCTTAAGTAATAGCTGGCTTTGACTTTGGAACTTAGCAATTTGGAAGCTTTTGTCTGGATCACTTTACAGAAAAGTATCACAGAATAGACTACGCAGTGAACAGCCATGGAATGTTTTTCTTGAGTTGGACTTACCACATACAGAGCTATAGCAAGGCACATACATTACTAAAAATAATAGCCTAAAACTATTCCAGTGTCATTTGTTCATTATTAAGTCTATTACCTCTGAAATGAGGCTACAGTATTCAGTTCTTTCTTGTTCTGTGCAGAACCGTTTATTAATGGTCCCTTTGTTTAATAGGGGTGACACAGGGAGCTAAGTGGAAGACTTGAAGCTGCTCAGCAGCTATGAAACAGCAACTAGGTACTGTTTAATATCTTAAATGACTCCATGCCCATAAATCAGCCAGCTGTAAATTATACTTAATGCTGAAAAATAGCCACAAACCAAACAAATCTTTAACTTGTAAATGTTAATTCTGTTTGTTAATACTTAGTGGCTCCAGCTGGGCTCTGAGGCTACACGTTATTATTCATTCTGACTCCACTCCAGCTCTTTTCAGAAAAGCCTTTCTGAGATTTTTCTAAAAATGGGAGCCACCGCATTGCACCAACCATCAAACAAGCACTGTAGGAATGGTGTGGTGAAAAATCCAGTTCATACATCCACTGCTCAACACGTTGTACCATAGCAGCCCTGGAAGGTGTGTGAACAAGGTAGTTCCTATCCTAGAAGAAATGCTAGATAGAAGCTGAATTAAAGTTAACACTCTTCTTGAGCTGCTCACTGTGGGATGACTTCGCAGATGTTTGGCCTTACGATACAGCAGCTACACTCCCAGAGCAATTTGTGCCAGCTCAGGTGACTCTGTGCTGAACCACTCTGTGTACTATCATCCTGCCTGCAATGCTGAGCATGGCCAGAGCTCAGCACCAGTGGGAAGGAGTTGAGCAGGCCACACTTGCACTTTCTGGTGCCCTGAAGTGGAAAGTAGGATACAATCTCAGGCTGAAAGGAGAAGGTTTATTCTCTTCCTTCACTATTTCACTTAATCTCAGCTCTATGCCACTCCTCTTCTCCTGTGCATTGTATATAAGACTGCTTACAAGTAAAAAACCTCATAATTTTCATTATTTTTGGCTTTGTGGGGAGTGGGTTAATTTTCCTTTATCTCAACAACATGATTTTATTCACTTGTGTTGGTTTTAGCCAGAAAAGTGTTAAATCTCTTTACAGTGGCTGGTATCAAGCTGGGTTTCTGAATTTGTCCTGAGAAAAGCATGAACAAGGTGTCTTTTCAGCTGGTGCTGAGGAGTGCTTGCACCAAATTCAAGGTCTTTTCCATCTTCTGATACTGCAGCTACATTCCAAAGTTTCTTGCTCCAGGCAGTGTGGGGGAACACACAGTTCAGACAGCTGACCCAAACTGACCGAAGGACTATTTCATTCTATAGTACAACATGTTCAGTACATAAGCAGGGGGTGGGCCATAGGGCCATAGCTCTTCTGCTTGCTCATTTGTTAACTTGCTGGTTTGCTAGCTTGCTAGCTTACTCGTTCATTACTGAGTCAGTGGGTTGGTTGACTTTCTTGGTTATGTTGTCACTCATGGGGCTTGCTTGGACTCTGCTGTGATTGTGCTCAGGCTCTTGCTCCCACTGCTTGGGACCTGGCTGTGGATTGGTTGGCAGGTGGTGTGCAATTGCATTGTATGTTTTATTTTCATTACATGTTATTAATATTATTACTATAATATTAATTTACATTCAATTATTAAATTGTTCTCATCTTAATTCACAAGCTTCCTTGTCTTTTCCTCTGATTCTCCGCCTTCACTGGAGGGAGGGGGGAGGTGAACAAGTGGCTGCATGGCTCTTAATTGCTAGCTGAGGTTAAACCGTGACAACGCCCTAGGGTGGATATAGGACAGGACTCTGGATTGCATGATGGAGATGAAGGTAAGGAGAAGCAGAATCTCCATCAGGGAGTCCTGCCTTACTGTCAGCTACACTTACTGTGTGAGTAGATACTGTTCTGCTTTGGTGGTGCACAAATTGTTCTGTGAATCAAATCCTATACATTTGATGTTCATTTAAATGGTTCATTTTTTTTAAGTCAGTGAGAATGGACAATTCAAGAACTTCAAGCACATATCACTAGGTGTCCATTTAATTTTAAAATTCTACTATTGAAATCCTTGATCTATTGTCCATAATAATTTTCACTTCCAACTTTGTTGAACTCACCCATTAGTAAAACTAATTCTCGCTATGAATCCTGGCTTTCTTTGTTCTTTCTAGGTAATATAAAAATCAAAGCTTTTATGATGTAAAATAATTTTGTGCAACAGTAAACCAGCTGGACATTAAATCTATTTTGCTTTTGATTATATTTTATTATTTCGTCCCTATAGTTCACTATGCATAAATGTTCAGAAATTAAGTTAGTTAAAAGATAGTAAAAATCTGTTGGAACAGATAGTGAACTTTGTCATTAAACATTTTAACCACATTTGAAAAATTTTTAAAACAGTACTAATTCTGCATATGTGTGTGTATATGTGCGCCCACATGTGCACACATGCATGGACTTTATTCTTCTGTTAGTAAAGTACTACCATCCTGGGGAAATAGTCTTTCCTGGGGAAATTTGGGTGTGCAACATTGATATGTGAAAAAAATAGTAGGGAAATATGGGATCTGCAGTTTGAAAATTACATAACTGTCAGCTGCACAAGCAAACGCACTTTTGTGTACCTGTCAGGAAGAATGAAGATCTTGTTCAGGATCAAATGTTAAGACAGCAGGACATATGCTATCTTAAGAGTAAAATCACCAGGTATGTTTCGATAGGCATTGTAACTCCATTCCACTTGAGTGTCTGGTATCAAAAGATAGTAAAGGAACTTCCTAGGAACATACCAGTTCCTGTGCCTTCCAACTAAATACTACTGTTGTTATTTGTTTTCCAAATATGCAAATAACAGAAAACAACAAAGAGAAAACTACAAAAATGTTATAATAACAACACACGTCTTCAGAAACTTCAGAAGCTGTAGTTTCAACTTATATGATCTCACTCAAATAGGTTTTATACTTACAGAACTTTTCAAAAAACAGAATAGACTACAAACTTCTAGCTTGTTGAGGAAATTTCAAGGCTCATACAAATCATTGCATTAAAGTTGTATGTGCTGTGTGATTGAGTCATCAGAGTTACTTTCTTTTCTCCATAGCTTCATTTTTAGCAGCTGTAGGGCAGACCACCTTCTTGGTCTACATTTATCTGAGGGACAACACATCTATCATAAATGTTTAAAATAATGCTATAATTAATTGAAAAATTAAGAATGGGGGAGGAGAGATCTGAAGGTCATAAACTTGAGCTTGGAGTCTGAAAATAATACTTAACACTAAGAATAGTATTGTGTTGCAGGTATCTCTGGAGCAACAGAGAAAGTGTTGTGCAGCATATGAACAACCCTTTCAGATTTATATTCTATAATGAGAATTCTAAGAATGAAACAAAACTCCATGTCTCACAAGATAAAAATTAGAGATAAAACAAGTATAGAGAATGTCTGACAAAGACATTATATATTATACATACTATGTTTTCCTTGCCTGAAAATTAGAGTATATTGGAAACCACTAACTGTGTAAACTGTGATGAGGTCTCTTAATGACACATTCCTTTCAGTCTATTCTTTGCTCAGAGCTGAAAGCTCAGTCATGGCTTCTTCATAACATAATGTATATGTGTGGTTTAAATCAATGTACTCTTTGTTCAGATCGTTATTATCTTCTGTGTTGTCTCAGGGGTTAAGTACAGGTTAGGGACATGGGAAGAGGAAGTTTTCTTTCACAGCACATTTTTACAGCTTCACAGTAATTGACTGGGCTGCATTCAAGGTTGCTAAAGTGACACAATTATTACAACACATACAGCATGCCTCATATACCAAATTGGCAAAGCATTTGAACTTTTGTTTAACATTAACCACACAAATAATACCATCCCTATTCATAGAATATTTAAACATATAGAAATAGAACCAAAACTAAAACATCCTCCAGAAATGAGCATTACTTTGGTATTGGATACTCTTTTGCAGATATGTGATGTAATTAACTTGTGTTAAAACTAAGATGTTGTCTGCCATAGCTT
>NW_010250961.1:27312-28778 GCF_000690775.1 Eurypyga helias
ACTCTTTCCTCTTAATGTGTTTGAATAATGTTTCTGTTCTGGGCTTGATATTTATGGTACTAGTTGTAGATGGTTTTCCAAAAAATGAAAGGTGACATACTTTTTAATTCATTATTTACACTGTGGTTAGAATTTTGATTAATTTAATACCTGAGGTTTGCTCTTGGTTTTGTTTTTAAAATGAAGTTCAACTGCTTTTTTTTTTTATTGATTTAATTAGGATTTTAGAGTATGGACTGAAGTTGTTAGCTATAAAACAGAAAAGACAGTATACTGCATCTCAGGAACAGAAGAATTCCAGTTTTATAAAACCCTCTCTTTCCTTATTGATAGTTATTCACAGATAAGCCCAACTGATACTACATTTCAACATTACAAAAATATACTTTGCCTTCTTTTGGCTTCTGAAAAGAAAAGACTCAGTAAGAGAGACATCAGAAAAACTTCAAAAGGTAAGTCAGATTTGCAAGACACAAAACTATGTTTACAAGTCTGTGATCAATAATTTAAACTTCACTTGTCAGAAGATGGATGTATATACTGTTGTGCATTTTTCTTATGTGTTACATTTGCTAATCCACAGTTGATCTGCCAGATTTAAAAGGTATTTCGTTCTCTAAAGGAAAGTTGCCTCAAACTTTCAAGGTCCAAAGATCTTTAGAAATTGTGAATTTGTCAGTATTAATTTATGCTGAATAGCACACTAATAGAGAGGCTAGAATGTTTGTTGTTTTTCAATGGCTACAATAGACTCCATTGTTGCTTTCCGCTAGGTGGAAGCACCTAAGAACAGACAAAAGTGAATCTGTTGAAGTGAGTGCTCTCCCTGTACTCTTTAATCTGCTGGAGAATGCTTCCAGAAAAAGTTCTCTGCAGGGTGCTTTAGAGCTCTGCATCTTCTTGGAGTGAATTCCAATGAAAACACTTTGTTAAGGAAATTTTGAGAGGTATTTGTTGCAGTTTGTCTGTACATAAAAATTATCTTCTATGAGTCAAAGGTGATTGATATGTCTGTCAAATCCATAGACATAGCACACACTACTGCAAAATCAGCAGTTCAGTCTGGACAGTTGTGAAAGTAATGAGGGGAGAAATTTCAGAAGGCGTACTTTTAGATATTATTTTTGAGGAATAAAAAGTATGTGAATGAAATTCCTGCTCCCAGATGTGTATCTGTGATGTCTGATCCAAAGGGACTGCACAGCTGGAAATTAATTATAATTCTATTTGCATTTCTGCAGTGCCCAGTGCTATACCCAGCATACCTATTTCTGCTTTTAAGTCAGTAAGAATTGATTTTAACTTATTTTCCCTTATATTATTACAGGAGAGGGAAAGTATTCTAATGACAACCTCAGTTACATTCCCCACTACAAGAAACTGGAGTGTCTTACTAAGATGTACTCACGTCTGACTAAGATGCTGTATAAGTCAAGGAAGACAGGGACAATCTTCAGACTTTACTG
>NW_010250962.1:0-463 GCF_000690775.1 Eurypyga helias
AGGATACAGTTGGCTTTCTGGTCTGAGGGAGCACATTGCTGACTCATGTTCAACTTTTCTTCACCAGTACCTTCAAGTCCTTCTCTGCAGGCCCACCTCTCAATCCCTTCATCCTCCAGCCTGTATTGATACCAGGTATTTCCCAACCCATGTGCAGGACCTTGCATTTGGCCCTGTTGAACCTCATGAGGTTCACACAGGCTCACTTCTCAAGCTTGTCCAGTTCTCTCTAGATGGCATCCCACTCCTCAGGGCTGTCAACCACACCACTCAGCTTAGTGCTCTCTGCAAACCTGCTGATGGTGCATTTGTTCCCACTGTACAAATAGAAGTATGACAGATTGAGACTGGAAATACGGAGTGAAACCTGAGGGACACCACACCACTAAGATCTCCATCTGGACATTAAGCCATTGACCTCTCCTCTTTGGACACGGCTATCCAACCAATTCCTTATCCACTG
>NW_010250963.1:0-277 GCF_000690775.1 Eurypyga helias
GCTCCATCCCCCATGGCTACATCAAGGCTCACAAGTAGTTCACCCCCAGCGCTGACTCCACCCCCATGGCGATGTAAACACCCCTCATCCAACACTGCATGCCCTGCACCATCTCCACCTCCGCAGCAATGTCAACTATCCTTGACTGACACTGCAGCCACTGCACCCTCTGCACCAACTCCACCCCCATGGCAACATCAACTCCCCTTGACAGACACTGCAGCTCCACCCCTGAGTGTGGCTCCACCCTCCACAAGAGCTCCACCTCCCCGTGTGG
>NW_010250963.1:512-1130 GCF_000690775.1 Eurypyga helias
AGATAGAGGCATTATATACACCTGTAGTGTCAGAGACAGAGGATGATGGTGATGATGGTGATGATGGTGATGCAGACCTAACCATTCGATCTTTATCCATGAGGGAAATCCAGGATATATGGAGAGACTTTGGCTGTCATCAAGGTGAACATGTTATTACAAGGCTGCTCCACTGCTGGGATAACGTGGTCAGTAGCATTGAATTAGTGCGTAGAGAAGCCAAGAAGTCGGGGTCACATGCTAGAGAGAGTGGCATTGACAAAGGAGGAAGACCCAAAATGTACGCCTCTGGAGGCAGCTCCTGGAAAGAAGGCTGCTCCACTGCTGGGATAACGTGGTCAGTAGCATTGAATTAGTGCGTAGAGAAGCCAAGAAGTCGGGGTCACATGCTAGAGAGAGTGGCATTGACAAAGGAGGAAGACCCAAAATGTACGCCTCTGGAGGCAGCTCCTGGAAAGTGTGAGGGAAAGGTATCCTTTTAAGGAAAGTGTGCCACCTCATGTACACAAATAGAGCACCATAGAGAAAGGTATAGAGTACCTGGAGGTGGTGGTTCAACAATTACAGGAATATGAAGTCACTGTTTCTTCTCTCATAAAGGCCTGTGTCTCCGCTGTT
>NW_010250964.1:0-23911 GCF_000690775.1 Eurypyga helias
TAGCCGGAGTTAAACCACAACAGGGGTGAAATAAAAAAGCTTGGGCCAACTCCCTCAACTGATGGTTTTATAGCAAGGGTGGTCTGAGCTCTCTGCTTTGTAAATAAGCTCAAATACATATATTTTCCTTTGCTTAGACAGTTGCCCATGCTTTTAGGTTTACATGTTCCTCCAGGCTGGTTGGTGCTGCTATTGACGTTCAAATTATTTAGAATAACACCGTAGCAGGTATTATTCTGCCTGATTCAAGAGATGTAGGAGAATCATGCCCTGCTTCTGTCAAAGGGCATCATTTTACATTAATGTTTTCTCTCAAAAACTTAAGTGGAAGTTGCAAAGTTCAAAATCAAGTGTGTAGAAATGCCTTGACTCGCATTACAAACAACCCTCAATAGGTTGTTACTCAAGATGGAGAACTGGTGAAGAGGGAAGGGATCTGAGTTTCTGAAGTATCAGGCTTAGTGGTCCTTTGTTATTGTAAATGATACTGCTACACTCCAAGTATTCCTTCAAGCTTCACAAAGGTGCAGTGCAGATTAGACAGAAGCCTGATTTAAGACATTTTTCAGATAGCTAACTGGATAACCAAATAAAGTTTCCCAAGACAAAGGTTTAAAACACCCACATTTTTCTCATTCATTGAGGTTTTCAGTTTCTTGGTGTAACAAGTACGTCAGACTGTCCTGTTCTATTTATTGCCCATAATCTCTTTTTCTGGGCTCAAAAGCTAATAATATGCTACAGGGGATTGTTTTTCTTCTCTTTCCAACCATTCTTTCTTTCTCTATCATGCAATTAAATGCAAGAGTCATAGAAATATTTCTAGTTCACATTTGGTTTTAGAGAACTCAAATTGTGTGTATATGAAAGTGGCTTTTTATACAGTTTACTAATAAATAGTGAGCTTGATTCAGTATACGCTCCAGAGACCTGAGATGTTTTTAATACCTGTATAAAGTTATATAATGTGCGTAAGTGCTTTCCTCACTGCAAATGACCTAAAGTTATTTAAGTACTTTCTTCAATCCTAATCTAAATGCATGATATAAAAATAACAACTCCATTATGCTAATGGTCTTTCTAACTTAATAAAAAAAGGTTTTGTGCATGCTTCTCAGCTATGGAGCAGCCTATTTCAACCGAAATGCTGCTTATTACCTTCTTTTCAGAGCCAAAACATCTTTCTCGGCTTGGTAGCTAAACCTATGTTGGAAGGCCTTTGGGGCTGTCCACAACATTTGATGCTTATAGTAAACACCCAGAGAGAGGAAACTCAGATTGCTAGATGCAGATGATTGAGGGAATATCCAAGTCAAAACGCCTGTGACTGTATTAACATGGGCCTCCTTACTTTTTATCTCATCAGCTTGTTGAATGTGGCTTTCATTATCCTGCTTTTGACTTGTGTGATTTTGTACTCAGGCATATACAGTTCCAATGTTGAACATATTAAAAAAACCAAACAAACAAAAAAACAAACCAAAACAAAAAACCCCAAAAAAGAAAACCCAAGCAAACAGGACTTTTCAATATTTCCTTGCCTTTTTTACTCTCCTGCTCCTTGCTGCTATACCTCAAGGTGTGTTTATTCTCTGGTATCTTGGGCAGTAGGGGCCAGGACAAAACATTATTTAACACGAAAACCCCCATTGCTTAATTAGGAAAAACTGTTTCTAGGCAGAATAATCCATCTACATGAGAAAAATAATACCAAACTCTGCATATTTGAGTTCTGGCAGCTGTGGCCCAGTTTCCGTGTTGTGGGGTTACGAGCTTCAGGCTGCATGGGATGGAGATCATTGTGTTTCCAGGTGAAGGCCCTTGCTGGCCTCACAGCACCACCAACCATGCAACTTGCACCATAGCCATTTATCAGGACTCCCAGCTGCAGACCTTCTCCTTTTCAGTCCCAATTTCCCTTAGAATTATTTTTTTTTTCCTTTTTTCAGGTGCTTTTGTCTGCCTTCTCATTTCTGATGCCTCAGGGCACAAAGTTCTGTTCCTACCTGCCCCCTGTGACATATTCCCCCTACCCCAATTGTCTGCCTGTGCCTATCACACTCATCCCCCACAGAAACCCTTTTTAGTTGGAACTCCTCCCAAATCAGAAACTACTGGAAATAAGGAAGAGAGATGGCAGAAAAGCAGTGTAGGATTTCCATTAAGATGGCTTCATTAGCTACAACTTGTGAGCAGAAGGATGCTAGGGTGTACTACGCACTGCTTCAAACCCAAGGTATCTCTGACAGCAGGGCTGGCATGCAGAGCTGCTGTGGGCCAAATGATACGGCCCTTTGCAGTGCCTGTTGTCCAGAATCAGCAGAGTATAAGAACTGGCTTATTTTCCACACCACTGAAGACAAGTGCATGAAATACACTACAAGTAAACTCTCCAGTTAGATATTCATGCAAGATTTGGTGGAGCAGACAAGTTGCCAAAAATACCTCAGACAATACTTAGGAATTGCGTCGTGTTGCACAGAAATTATAGACTCCCCCATGTTAATTTGTTAACCAACAATTCAACAATTTTTGTACCACCATCAGCCATTTCCAGCAGCAGCTATTACACAGCACAAGCAAAAAGTCATATGAAATCATCACCTCTATCCTCAGAGTTGTCTTTTTTTCACCTCTCCTCAACTGAGCAAGAAAACAGCAGTGATGTATCCACTGGTATCATCTACCTTGAGAAAATATTTGGAATAAAGCATCAAAATGTAGAAATGCCTCTTAAAGCATCAAGAGGCAACAACAAGATCCTGCAAAGCTAATTCCTAACATAAGGAATAGAAATAGGTAGGTAGCTAGAAAAGTAGTGGTTATAGATATGTCTTACTGCTTGAGAAGAAAACACCTGGAACCTTACCACAAATAGGAGGTGTAAGTGTAAAAAACCAGGACTTCCCTTAGTCTAACATGAATGCCATTTCAGAACAAAAACATATATATATTCCAATCCATTATTTGATATAAAATAGGGCTGTATTGCTATTTATTTTAAGCTCAAAGTTTAAATATAAACTTAATGAGAGGCAGACAGATTGATACAAGAGGAACCAGAGCTGATGTTCCTCACTTTGAACAAAGCTGATCCCTTCAAGCACAAAAACCCAAACAAAAAGGTCTTTTAGTTGAACCTACATGGCAGCAGAGGGGCCTCAGACTTGCTGGAATCAGGCTCTGACACTGACAGCCTCAGGAGCACCTTGCTTTCTGAGGGCCACTTCTTGCAAAGCCCGCTGCAGTGAGAAGCCTTACTTAAGACCATCAGTAGCTCAGAAAGCCCTAACAGAGATCTTCCCCACAAAAATGAAGATCATTCTTTCCTAATGAGTAAGGTCTTTTATACTGATAACGTTTATTTATTCCAGCTGCTCAGCATTCTTGTAATGGAGCCCTGAGGATTCCTCCACCTCCCCATTTACCTGCAAAGTACAATTTCTGGGCCATTTCTGTGGAATATATGCACCCAAATCTTAGCAGGGCTAAAGTCACTCATCCTTAGCTTGGATTTTATTTTTCAGTCTTGGTGTGGAAAGAAATACAGTGATTATCTTCTGCCCCTCATCACCCCTTTCCTTGCAAAAAAAAGAGCTGAGCCATTTCCATAAAGCTGCTCTGTCTTTCCCAGCCCCTCTAAGCATCTTTTCCCCACTTCTGTTTAATGTCTGCCCTGCTAATGTGATTATATGGAACCCTGAAGGATAAACTTTACTGAAACAGGAATGCTTGACAGAGAGCCAAAATGCACCACCAATACCCAAACGTGGAGATGAACAAACCGTATTAATGTATTTGCTAGATTGCGGCAAAAGCATCTCTTTGACGGGCACACATGGCATGCTAAGAAGATTAAAATGAGAGATGAAAATAAATGACAGGGAGCAGAGAAAACAAAGTAGAGGGGGACTGGGTGTCCCAGGGGGTATATAATGGGATAAAGAGATTTTCACCCCTAGGTCAGCTGCCTGAATTCTGTGTAGGCTCGCAGCAGCAGAGCGCTCACAGACTCTCAGATGCCACCAGTGATTGGCAATAACTGATATGAAATAAGTTGTTAGCCTGGGTTTATCCCCAAAGGAATGATGGTTAGACCTCTTCATCCAGAAACACAGCTTCCTGTGCCTCCTTCTTTACCTTCCAGGGGTGAGAGGAGCCTGGCTGTGCCAGCTACGCAGACCAGTGTAACCCACGTTCCTGTCACTGGTTGGTGTATCACTGCAAAGGGTGAGCACCAGCCAGGCAATTTATGATAGGTGAGTCCAGAGCCAGCCAGTAACCAAGCAGAACGGAGCGGGGATCCTTCATGTGGCAATGCAAGGTAGATGCACTGCAGACACCAGCTAGGGATGCATTACCAGAGCTGGGTGAAAACCAGAAATTCTGGGGTTTGGGGGGAAAAAGGTGAAAAAAGTATGATTGCAACTTTGTTGCCTCCAAATTAGGAGTGCAGAAATGCTGAGAATTTCTTGAGGTGCAGAAAGTCTGAACTATTTCTTTTTGGATGCAACAAAGTTGAGTATTTTGTCTTGAAAAGCTGAGGTGACGTATTTTTTTTCTGACCTTTTTAACTCTGTTGTCTTTACATTCACTCAGGAAAGCAAGAAGAAGTTCAGGTGTTTCTTACAATAACAATACATCATCGATTTCACAAAAACGGTTTACAAACTCATAGCAAAATGTAACAAAATATCCACTTTATTCTGAGTTGTTATTGAAGAAATATGTTGACAAATTACCGCCAAAATTAAGATGAGACTAAAAAAATTTTTTTTTCTGCAAAGTGTGTATATTTTCAAAAAAGACAAATGTTTTAAATGGGTTCTTTTCCCCAAACTGGTGTTTAATCCCATAGTACGCCACAGCCTTTCTGCATGATGCATCACACAAGTCATTTTAGGTGAAACCCTGGAACTGCCAAGGTCAGGTCTAGGAGTTCATCTGTGGATTTCAGTGAAGCCTGGATTTCTCTCTAAATCCATGCATTGTAAATCCCTGGCTATAAAGAAAGAATAATGGTACATGCTGTAATGCTGCTATACAGGATTTAAGCAAAACAAACAAACAAATGAGAAACTATTTTTTTAGCTTATATTGCCTGTACAGGCTGGTGTTGCCCATAATGTTACAGGGAAAAAAGACACATCCTTGCCAGTATAGCTCTTTCCAGTCTGGGTGCATTTCAGTAGTAAAGTAATGTCCATCTCCATACTGCCAAAGCTCCCCCACCTACTGCTGAGAAATTATTAAGAATTAAGAGGAGCAGTATCGCAGCTCTGTCTTGCATGCACGTATAAACACATAAAATACATATATCTGTGTATGCATATACATGCATGAACACACCCAGACAGTTTCTTAACATCACTACAGTTTTTTACCATCAATATGACTTTTTCTCTGATTTGTATCACGTAGATAATTTCTAAAACCACTATAGGATAACATAACTTGCAGGTGACAAAAAAACCCTGCTTTTCTTTCCCTCCTGGTTTCTCAGTAAACCAAAACCCAAATCACACATAAAACTAGCCCCGCTGTAAATTACAGCGTGTCTTTCACTGCTGATTCAGGGCGCTGACAGCAAGCAGGAGCAGTCCCAGCAGTATGCCAGTGGCTGGGAGGTCAGCAAATGCTGCCGACTTTGGTCTCGAAGCAGCTGGGTGTTGCTGCCCGCTGCCTGCCTGCCTGGTCAGTGGTAACAAGGTGAACCCTGACAGTTACTAGTTGACGATTAAAGCAGCCGGACAGAGAAGACAGGTAACAAAGTAGGGACACACAATGTGCAGTGCTGACTGCAGGTGCTTTGCCTTGCAAAAGCAGCAGTAACTGTGCTATCGTGGCACACTTGGCATTACCTGGCTAAGCTAATGCAGGAGCAAACCTCCCTTTGGCTTGGGAACTTCCAGAAGTGGAGCACTAGTTATTTTGGCAGAGGCAAAAGCAAGTGGCACAATCCATTCCGAGCTTCGCTCCTGTACAGTTGGGGGGGCTGGCTTAGAACCACATTCTAACAGCCACTGTTGTAAATCACAGCTTGGCTAGTTCTGTATGTGGTTTGGGTTTTTGTTTACTGGGGCGCATGAGAAACCAAGAGGGAAAGAAAAGCAGGAGTATTTTTGTCACCTGCAAGTTATATTATCCTATAATGATTTCAGAAATTATCTCTATATACATGATACAAATCAGAGAAGAAGTCATATTGATGCTAAAAAACTGTGGTGATGTTAAGAAACTGTGTCTGGGTGTGTTCATGCATGTATATGCATACATGGGTATATGTACTTGACTTTGTATCTTTATATGTGCATGCAAAACAGAGCTGTGATAATGCTTCTCTTAATTCTCATTTGTTGGAGCTCTGTAAATCAGTTCCACACAAAGTAAGTTTGTGTGTTGAAGTTTTCCAAGATTTCTGGAATTAAATGTATTGTTGCAGAGGTCGCAATGCCTGCATGGGACTGTGGTCACATAGAGGAAGGTGCTACTTGTTGGAAAGACAGCAGGACCTCTGTAACAAAAAGCTTACATTAAACACTACAATGTGAAAATCAGACCAAAACCAGGTTATCTAGAAGATGTTGTCAGCTCTCACTGTTGTTACATCACTCATGTTATCCATGATGGAAAACTATGCGAGGCAGAGCTCACTGAGACATTGAGTGGATTTGAAAAACTCGATCTATATGTTGCAGCCAGAAGGTCTGCAAAATATTGCGGGGATTTTATGTAAAATTCCTTCTCTCTTTTTAGTTTTTTATTCAAAGGGGCGCTAAGAAAGGACTCAAGTAATTGGTGTAACACAAATCAAGTTTTCAACAGGTAACATAGTTTGATGACACAGGTGAGAAATGAAGCTGAAACCAGGCTGAATTTGTACCATTTAAGACAAGACACTTAGTATAAAACTAGTTCAGGATATATCAAATGGCAAATCTATGCTATATTTAGTGTCCATGTAAGCCTCTCTGTGTCATGCACAATTTTAGCAAGATGATAAAAGCAATTGTTTGTTTCAGTTACTTAGGAATTTTTTAGGACCTGGCTGCAAACGATTTTAATCAAGATTCGGTGTTCATGAACAGAGCATAGTCTCATGTAAGGAAGGACAAAGATTGTATCGGTGGCTACGTGCTCCCATCTGAGTTCAGAGATGATAACCCAAAACTGTCTGGAGATTGACAGCCCCATTTTCCAGTAGCTTTCAAGGCCTTGAAATTGGTTTTCACCGTTCCTGGGAACAAAAATCAAAAAGTTTCAACTTTTTTAATGGAAATGTAACAGTGTCACAACAGCCATTCGGGGGTCAAAATTCTCATCTTCTTTTTCAGAAAAGGAGGAGGTCAGGACAAGGAGAAAGGTCGTGAGAAAACGGGTTCTTGTGCTTGCCCTCCTATGTTCAGAGCAACATTTTTCCCATTTAATGCAGTGGGGAACCCAGTTTCCCACATCTACCACTATTACTCAAAGCTCCAGGTTAGCAAGAAAGTTACTCACTGCCTTTGGTCTCTTTCTTTTCCTCCAGCCACTAAATGAGAAAATTAATCAAATCCAATTAATAGCAAGAAAATTTCACTCAGCTGAATGTGTTTGGAGCTGCTTTAATGTCAGCCTGGCCCCGGATGATGGGATTATCCGTGCTTTTTAATATGATTCCATTTAACTCTGCCGCTGCTTGATATTCTGAGGCACAAAAATTTGTGCATCGAAGCCTATTTCTGACTGAAAAAAAAAAAAAATCTTCTGTAAAGTCTTTTGCATACTCTGAGCTTTATTACCCTTTCCCTGTTCATCTTAAATGCAGGCCTAAGCCCTTGAAGGATTGGAGCCAAAACGCGCCAAATTCCTGTGTCGGCTGTCAATGTTGCTGACACACAACATGCTCCAGGCTAACATGAACCCATGGAGTCTTAGCTGCTGTTCTCCATGTCCCCACTTGCATTGTTAAGACCCCACGGACTCAGAGCCTCAACTTCTTGGGGCCTTTGCCAATTAGGAATTGTATCTTCAGATCATCAATAGGCAGGCAATTTTCTTCCGTATTTGTGCGATAACTTTAATCTGCTTGATTTCTTACCATTCACTACCCAGAGACAGAGAAAAAATATCATAAATTTAAGATCACCTAGGAAATTAAACACTCTTGAAAAGATAATTAGCTGGATAAGAAATAAAGGTAAGCTTCAAAACAGTATGTCTAGAGCCCAAACCTTCATACGTCTATGTCAGTTAACAATGACACCCTCCCATGACACCATTGTTGCGTGTGTCATCGCAAGCCCCCGCACTTGCTGTGTGCCTTGAGCCTGCGCTACGGTGCAAATGCTAGCCTTTCCTTCAGAGGCATCCGCTCTCAAAAGGCAGTAACGCAGCCCGGCTCCTACTCAACATGTGGTAGGAAAAGATGGTATCTGTTGTGGGATTATTCTACACTACTTATATGGCAATAAGTAAAGCTCAAGCCATTTCCCGATGATGCGGGACCAGCTGATAGCCCATGCAGACTCCTAATTCCCCAGGGGAAGAGCTGTGTAAGTACTTTTTCCCCTCCCTTTTCTATCATGTGCTGCTCTTTACTGAATTGGGCATGATGTGTGGTTTGGCTGCCTCTAGCCTCCCCCAAACTAATGCCCATTATTGCCAGTAACTGTGTTCCTACAAACTCTGTTTCATGTCTAATTTTAAGAGAATCTGCTTCAGATACAGTAAAACCTCCAATTAGCCCAGGTACATTAGGGGAGGTAACGGACAGGAAGGATGCTTATAAGAGCTGAAGAACAGCCCTAGTGGGAATAAGATTGGTAGAATTCTTGATTTAGTAAAATATTACCCTGATCACTTCTAGCCTATAGCTAAATAAGGAATTATGGAGACATGTCAGTGTAATGGAGGGGAGATAGAGGAATTGAGGAGCTTGAGTTCTGAAACATTTCCATGCCCCCTGCTCTCTGACCAGGAGAAAGTCGCATTTAATATCTCAGTCTTCCTATTTATATAATAGAGTAACACAGGCTCATGTTTGCTAAACCCGGAGATTAGAAAGGAAGGGTAGTAAATAGGGACAATCTATTTTGACTTAAATCGAGCTTTTAAAAAAACAACCTAATGCACATTATATGTCTATATATGTATTTCATAATAGCTTTTAGAAATACATGTCATGGCCTTTATTTATGATTTAACTGTGCTGGTGTCACTGTGATTTCATTTGAATTATAACTCCAACGGGAAATTGGCATGCCACCTCAAAGACAGGCAAAGTCTTCTGGGGACAGTGTAAGTGAGAGAGGCAATCTGGGAAGGAGATTTCAGAGCTGTGGTAAATTAATGTGATTTGATATAGTGGCTGAAGTTAACTGACAGATTTGACTTCCTGCACTGTTCAATAATGATCTACAGGAGCCCAGTTGTGAAACTTTCTTGTTTTTCTCTTGTCTTCTCATATAATGTAGCTTGACCTCCAACTGCCTCATCTTTTATCCCATGGGAATTTCCAATCTAATTTTCAATACCGTACTTTATCGTACAGTTCACTAAGGTCTTAGCTGAAAAACTAAGCTCACATAAAGTAAGTTAAGTAAGTATTTTTGTACATCTCTGAGAAAAAGTAAAGGAGGGGCAGCAAGAAGCAGTCAGTCTACTGTTACTCAGTCAACTAACAGCCAGCCAGGAGTAGACAATGGAAATAAAATATCTTTTATACTACAGAAAGATTATCAATAAATACAGAAATTTGTCTTTTTCCACACATTGATAGTCACCCAAAAAAAGATTTAGGGAAAAAAAAATTAGAGAAAGCTCAAAGACAATAAATAGGCAAAAATTCTGGTAGCACTCTATTGCCAGATATAGCTACTGTATTATTATCCTTCTTACTGCTATTTCTTTGTCCATAAATTCTGTAGGAACTGAAACATTCAGAAATAGGGTCGGACCAAATATAGGTAAAATGCCAAATGACTGGCAGTGAGCCCAGGCAAAGGAGTCTTTCCTTCATTTCTCCTTGAATGGGTCACTCAAGACAAAGGTTGGCAAAGCATGCGGCTGTGACATGCAATGCTTTTTTTTGTTCGCAATTCCATTATTTATTTTAGCGTTTATAAAATGTACTCTTTACAGCATATCAGGGGACATATAGAAAATGTAAATCTACAAGTATTACAAACCTCTTTAGACTACAAGTATTATAAACCTCTTCAGACTGCTTCCTTGGAAGAAAACTCTTTATGTTCCTCACAATAGCTGTTCTGTAAGGCAGAAATGGGGGAAGCAGACAGGCTTCATATCATGGGCTCATACTTTTTTCAGACCAATAGAAAAAGGAAATTCCAACAATTGGGCCCACCACACCCCAGCAATGCCTCTTTTACAGCCCCAGATTTAAAGTCTAAGCTATAAAGCTCATGGTTATAACAACTGTATTAGGCAATTACAGCTCTTGCTGTCATGAACTGCCAAAGCAATGTGGCTCACAGGGAGACATCATCTGTAGTCTGAACTACTCCCATAGTGATAAGGAGCCCAGCGCAGATACCAGTGTGCTTATTTAATAGACTTTCTTCAGTTAACAGTGCTAAGTAAGCAGAACAGTGTGTTTCAAGGCTTGTGCTACCCAAAGCAAGCTGTAGACATCACAAGTAGTAAGTTGCAAAGGAAGGATGAAGCAGGAGGAAACACTCAGACTGGATCTCAATTCCACCCAGGAGATAAAGAGCAGGCAGGAAACCAGCAAACTCACTCTTCCTCCTGCTATAATGTTTTAGTACCATGACTGGGGGCTATCCCTGCACAAACTCTAGGCGATTCCTCTGGCTTAGCAGCACTCCTGAGAAAAACTAGCCAGACCCAAACAAGCAAGGTTGTTGCAATCATTCTTAACACATATCTGTTAGCACAGCTAATTGTTCCAATTACCATCGATTCTAACAATTTGATAAACCATTGCAAATACAATTCATATTTAGTATTAGTTTTGTATTTGTAAATAACTTAGGAAGATGTTGGATTAAAAATCCAATTGTTAGCAAGTGTTTCAGTATCTCAAAAAATTGAGAAGGTTATTTTGACAACTGTGAATGATGATGGTTTTTAACAATCTATAACATGTTTCTTATGCCTGTAATGTCCTGACATCTATTAATCATTTATTACACTTTTTAAACATCACGCCTGTTTAAAAAACAGAGCTAAATAAGCCCATAATAGCTAGAGAAAAAGGGAAGAAGTAACTCACTGATTTAATGAAGAAATATTCTTAATGTCTCCAGCAATTTATCACAGTAGTAAATGTGTTAAAAGAAGTGCCAAGATTGGGAATTTGCTGGCTGACTGAGGGCAGTGCCACACACCAATAACAGAAAAACTGGGAAGAAAAAGTTTTGTTTGTTTGTTTTGTGGGGTTTTTTTTAAATTTTTTTTTTTTTTTTATTACAGGGTAACATGATAACCCAGGGAGAGGCTGATGTGCTGCTTAATACTGGGAAATTTGAAGATACATGTGTTTTCTAAAAAGCACAAGTTTTTGACAAGTATTTGTCACCTGGACAATAGCACTACTTCATCAGTCAGACAAGATGCTGGTGAATGAAGCATAATGTGCTGTTCCTGCAGAAAACAGGAGACGAGTTACCACATCAAACTCAGACCTCTTGCACTATAGCACAAGAACATGACTAATAGGTTGAGTCAAAATATTTACACTTTAAAATATTAATTTGCTTCTTCCCAAGAGGTTCTCTAAGCCTTAATGCATTGCTATTTTTATTTCTTTGATTCATATCCTGGTAATTCTAAACAAACACGCCCTTGCATATTTACAGCCAATCTAAACATCCATTAAAACCATGAATCGTCTAACCCCCTGCTTCCTTTGTCTCTTCACCTTATCATTCGGATCTGTAGACTGGGGACATGCCTGACCAACTTGATGATGAAGCATCTAATTTCAAATCTGCAGCATTCAAGCTCTAGGAATAACCCAGCATTTCTGCAAACGATTTCTACCAGAGAAGGATGGCACATGGTTAAACTTGAAGACACAGGTTGCTGTTTTCAAAGAGCTAATGGAGAAAGAGGCAATATGGAGAAGGGCAGGAAACAGAAGTTCCCCTCTGGCCATGCTGGTTTTCTGGTGATCCCAAAAGAACACACCCGAGGTTGTTTCACCATGAAAAGGCTACTGAGTTTGGAGACTTCTTAGTGGATTATCTGGACAGAGCTGCAAAGAAACTCCTGAGGCTGACTGCTTCAGAGAGATGCCAAAAGTAGATTGAATTTGGGTTATTTCCACGTGTTTTTTCATTCTCCATCACTGTGTCTGCCCTCTTTTCAGTCAGCTAAAGGTTGGCAACTTAGCCAATGACTATTCAGTAGACAAAAGCTGTCCCACCAGTGACCTTTTTAGTCTCTGATACCACTCTGAATCATGTCCTTGGGAAAGGGACCAAACCCAGAGGGCAATGGTGTAAAATGAACTCAGAGATTTTTAAATCCCCTCATTCAAATTAAAAGTGGATTAAGTAATATACTGGGCAGTTATGAATCTGATGCATATTAACTTTAACATTATTCATAGAGCTGTCATTAAATAAATGCAACTAGATCATATAAAAGATACCCATCCCAAATCAAGTAGCATGTTAAAATCAAATCACATCAAAACCTAGCTCCAATCATTTCTACAGTAGGGAATCTTGTCAAGGGAAACCACCAGATCACCTTTGCATCAGTTTATGAGCTCTTTAGAAAAAGACTCTTCCCAGAAAATAGTCACCAAGAGGCTCCTAGAAGCTTAGGAAAGGTTTCTGATTCCATTTCTGTGGTACCAAACCCATCCCACTAATGCCAGAGTGAGAGAGATGTGCAACAGACCCAAGAACAAAACCGAAAGGTGTACATACCCGGTTTGAGTGCTCGTTTGTGTCTACTGCACACTTTAAGCTTGCACATGGTGATTTTATTTTTTCGCTCAAATCATAATCTATGTGGTGCTAAGGGAAAAAATATTTTAATGCATTAAGTCAGCACTTTTGCTGCATCCTCAAATAGTCATCTGAGATTCACATCAATTTTATCACATGCTTATTTTATCTTCCATTTTTGGTAACTGCCCCTAACAGGGTTACTTTGGAAAACAGCAGCCTCTTCCTATGGGCTCCACTTTCGAGGGCAATGAGAACAAACAGGCTCTCTGCAGTTTCCAAGTTTTCCACACACTGGTATGGCCAGGCCTGACAGCAGGGTTTTGAAGTGACAAAGTATGCCTCAGATTGACAAATGATGCACAACTGGGCCTCCTGGCTGAAGGCTTGCAGAGGCTTCGCCCCCACCTCCCTCATCGAAGCTGAGTGGCAGAATGATGGAAAGGCATGACGGCCCTGTTCTGCATCACACCTCACTCACTGAACTGGGAGACAAATGATGGTGAAGGCTTTAAAAACTGCCTTTTTCCCTCCAATTGCATCCTCCCCCCTACTTGCGAGTCTGCTCAAAGCCCTCTCAGAGGTCTACACCAACAAGCACAGGGATAATGCCATGCCTGTGCCTGCCTCCCTGAGACAACCTAAAAAGAAATAATAAATTGCATGTGTGAGATCCTTATGCATCTTTGTAAGGTATAAAGATGCAGGGAAGGACCTGTTACTGATCTGCTATGTTGCAGGGATTTGCATGTAGCCTTTTGCTCTTTGTGAGGGCATTTTGGGGATTTTTTTTGTTAAAGGATTAATGGGGCTAATGATACTGCAGATGCAGTTAACTCTACTGTCAGAGGATGTGGCAGCTTGCAAGGGGCCCCGCAACACATCTGCTTGATTTCCCAAGTAAGAGTTGTAGTGTTGATTTTATCAGAGGTTTGCCTGGGGTTATTGCCTGGAGTTTCCCCCCACCTGGGGGGACCAGGGAACCTCCTGAAATGAAGATATAAAATGGGAAAGCAGTTCTATTCAAACTGTTGCAACTTTTGGGGACTGCTTTAAGGCTAGAGCCCCTGATGGAAGCTCGTGTCTGTGAGACATGTCAGTGTGGAGGAAGAAGAGCAGCTTCTCCCTCCATGGCCACCCTGTTGCACATGCCACCATTGCAACATGGAGGGATGCCTCCAAGTCTTGAGGAGCTATTAAAAAGCAATAGAAAAGAAAACGAACCACATCACCTAGTCTGAGGAAAAACCTATGGTCCTGGCTTAGCAGCCCAGGGTAAAAAAGTGCATCATCTCTAATTGACATTGATTTTACAGACATGAGGTGGGGTGTGTCAAGGTCTTCAAGCAGAAAAGCCTCTGGAAGAGTAGGATGTTAACAGTCTACTTAGAAACAATGGTAGAGATTGGGATAACTATGCAAATAGTTAAAGATCTCCCCACCTTGCAAAAATTTAGAACTTATTTTTATGACAAAAGGCTTCCTCACCTGCAAGTGTCAGAAACGCACTCCTCACTCCAGGTATTTATTTAATATAATTAAGTGTAGGCTAGGATATAACATTGCTGAAATGTAATATAAATTAATTCTACATTCAAAATGAGTATTTATTAATTTATTCTCAATTTTTAAAGCATATTTTGGCACTTTTCTGCAATAATCTCTTATTTCCCTGGTTCTTTGCCTGAAAAGTATCATCCAACTAGCCATTTACAAAAGTTTTCTATCTATAGCATAGTTATAGCCCTGCATATCTTTTCCATTTCCACGATGCATACAGTATATGTCTTCCACTTGGTAGGAAAACAGATGAGCAATGCTTTTACTTCTGCAGCTGTTGATTATGCAGAAGGAAGGCTGCTGCAATTTTCCCAAAGGGAATTTAGCAAGGTTTCTTTTAATTTCTTTTTTGTGGTTTGTCCCTTCAGCCAGCAATTCACTCAACACCTTGACCATGAATCCCTTGTAAATTGCCATTTGCTGAGCCTGTTTTTTTAGGCACAGTACTTAACACTGGTCTTAGGACGTTTCTAATTACTGCATGAGGGTCACCATGTGACAGCTTTATAGTTTATTATACTGGGGTGGGCCAAGTTGTAACAACATTTTGGGTCAGGCCAGGGTCTCAAGAGATCATTAAAATCTGAAGTAGGCCACTTGACAGTAAATACCAGTGCAGAACTGAATTTGATTCCCATAGTTCTGAAAGAAAAGAAAGCCAACTCATTAGCTAGCTGCCCAGTCTGATTTCATACAGTATTATTACTTTGTTCTTTTATCTGGCACAACGATGTATTTACACATTTACAGGTTGTTGGAAAAGACCAAGGCAGAGAAACCTTCACATGCTGGTGGAAATCATGCCCTGGCTGGTGATAAAGCATTTATTTTCTATTTCATGTTTGTAAAAAAAAAAAGAGATCTGCTATATGAAAGATAAAAATTGATCAGCTGGCTTCCATAAAAAGAGAATCTTTGATCCTTTGCCCATATTTGTACCAAATTTACTAGGATCGACATTTTTCCTTCCCCTTTCCACACAATTCCTCTAAATTACAGGAGTCAGTAGACATGTATTTACAGCATCTCCAAAGACATTAAGTAAACACACCTTGGGGTTCATCACTGTTGCCTCTGTTCTGTGCTAATGTCATTGGACTACAAAGCAGGGCAGTTAAAAATGACACACCTAGGCACAAAGAACTGGTTTAGAGGTATATGGAGAAATATGACTTATTTTCATTAATGTATTCACTTTTGCTAACTTGTTTCTATCATCTTCTAAACCAAAGAAAATATGTACGAATATATATTTGCAAAACTATTCTATAGGAAGACAGCTAATACAGGCTGAAGTTAACAAAACAACTTTGCCTTATCCCTCGCCCACATCTGAAAGCTATAAACTGGAAACTAAATAAATGGATAGAGACACAAAAGGGACTGGACCTAGCCATGAGGTTTGCATCTAGATATGAATTCTCTCCAAGTTGCTGAAATAAAATTGAGAATGGATTTTTGAATTCAATTTAGAGAAACAAGGCTAGGAAGTCTTGCCAGGGTCACATAGTGGAAAGCTACCTTCTCAAAATAAAAGTGCCACTTGGCTAGTTACAACTTGGTTAGTATTAAGGTAATTAACTCATCCTTCCCTCCTGAGTCTTCCCTTTCCTCATAGGCTTTTCTGCATTTTCTTTTGATCTGTGCCTTCACCTCCCAGCTGCCCTGGTCGTGTTACAGTGCATCCCCTGGCAGCTGATTCTCCCAGAGATGATTTCTACTGATCTGTGAGCCTCTGGTCACCTCTCATCTCCTGATATCAGCTCTCTGGGGCAAGGACCTTCTCCATCACCCGGCACAATGACTTCATTCATGGGTGGGCTCAGTGTGCAAACAGTTATGCAGGGATAAATCTGTAAAGCCTCAGGGGATGGCTCAGATGGGATAACCCAACAAAACACCTCACCATGTGGGGCAGCCTGCACTTCTTTCCTACCTCTCCTCTCCATCCTTACTTCTACTGCCTGCCTGGTGACTCCAGCACTCATTGTGCCTGCATTTTAGCTAAGAAGGGGAATGGGAGCAAGTGGCTGGAGACAGGTGGGAGGGGAGAGGAGGGGATGAGAGAGCAAGATGGCAGCCGACAGCACTGACCCATGCAATGGGTGGAACTGTAACCTTGCAGAAGAAAAAAGACACTGGGAAAACAGATAGTGTTTTTTTCTGAGACCTAGAATTAAAGGACCTGGAAACACATAAAGCTATGTCTAAGTGAGAAACAAAGTCAATGGAACAAAGCCAATTTAAAATAACTAAGTAGGTTTGGTCCCTAAAGCTCATGAGTTATCGGCACAAAGTCTCTCTCTGCATTCCTTTAATTTTCCTAAGGATCACTTCATCTGCCTCATTCTGCAGCACTTTTGCACTGGTGCACTCCAAAGGTCCCCCTTGCAGAATAAGACCTGGCAGACACTTAATCTGAAAAACGTGCTCTTTGCTCTCATGGTTTATCTTCCAACTGGGGCAGTGGGCTCTTTCAGTGCCAAAAAGGGAATATCAAATTAATCCAGGAATGCACTGAAGCGCTCAGCACATCTACCGCAAACCTAGCTGAGCTCAGTCACAAATCAGAGAGCTGTCTTTTTTGCCTGTCTGCAAGTATAATACAGTGATTTAGACACTGTATTTTTCTGTTATGGCTGACAAAGTAGCCAACCTTTCCAAAGCCTGCAAAGAGTTAACCTTGGCTAGAAACAGAAGGAGAGGGAGAAAGCAAAAGACAGCTCATAGGGTGGAATTAAACCCCTGAGCTATTAAAGCTAGTAAGGTCAGTATCGCTGCTCGTTGAGCTCATAACAAGCCCTAGATTTTCCAAGTGTTTTCCATGACCTTGTCCAATCCAAGCAAGGTGCTCCTGTAGTTGGTCACACTTGTATAGAAAGAGACTGGGAGTGAAAAAGAGAGAGGAGAGGGAGCGAGAGCTTGAGCCTCACCCTGAAAAGGATTATAGCACGTGCAGTTTTATTTCATGGTCTGCCAAATGCCCCTTGCTGTGTCTCTGAATGGAAAATGGGATAGAAGAGTGAGCTGGAATTTACAGAGCCTTTGAAAAGCAACTGGTGTCAGCATGTGTTCCAAATATGCCAAGTACTTCTTTCAATAGAGAGAAGGCCTCTTTTGGCTTTTATGGGGCACATGACAGTAGGCAGAAGACAACAAACATTGTACTGCTGCGACCCCAGCAGAGAGAGAAATCGTCCCACACCTCCCCACCTACAAGGCAAACAAGAGGAAATATGATCACAGCTATTTCTGTCTTGCGTGCATCTCACAGCAATGCTGAAGCCAACATCTGCTAAATAAGGCTGAAAACCCCACACCTTTCTCACACGAGATGGGAACGTGATGTAACTTGCTGGGTTCTTACTGTGTGCTTGGCTCCTCCAAGGAGGCCCATGACTCAATTTTTTTCCCACAACTGGGAGGGATAGAAACATTTGTCTTATAACCCTCCCTCTTGGGTTTCCAGTACAAACCTTGAGAGATGAGAGCTGGCAGCAGGAACACCACATCCATTGTATGGGCATCCTACTGGCATGGCTGGGACCTTAGCTGGACTGCTTAAGTGGAAAGTGTATTGGTGGTTTTCAAACCACTGCCAGCCAAACAAAGTCTTGCACAAGGTAGTGCAGAACAACATGTCTAAGCAGCCAGTAGTTCATACTGGAAGAAAAAGCCCAACCAAATGAAAATGACATGAACTGTGAGAAGAGGTGAGGTCTGAGGTGGCTGCTAGGCAGGAGAAGAATTCAGGCAGAATGATACCCTTGTGTTTATAGGGAAGTTATATGCTCTTATTCGCTCTCCTCATGAACTTTGTTTATTGGTTTTGGAATGGGATAAAGAGAAGAAAGTTTGGACTTTAAAATAGCTTTTGTGGTCTGATGTACAAAGATAATATACATGACAACCTAAGACAGATTACGGGAACACACAAATATATATTTAATTATGTATTATTTTTAGACACATCAGAAGTGTGGAGAGTCTGCTTCTCCAAGCAGGGGAGTAACTGTGCTCAGGAGTGATTTACCTGACTTCAATAGAAATAAAGTGACATATATGAGAGCCCTTCACACGAGCTGTTGAGCACCCCCTTCTTGCTTGAAGGCGAATGAAGCATGCGCTTATAATACTTGGCTGGATGGTGGCCCAGATTGTTTCAAGATCTAGCCCTGAGCAAAGCGTGTGCTTCTTCATACAGGCTTAAAAGGTGCACACAGTTGGAAACGCCACTTTTTGTAGCAGCTCACAGTTTCTATGGCAGTTGCTGAGCTGTTAAGGTCTTTAAAGAATGTCACATCAGATGATTCACTTTCAATCTCAGTGGGCCTAAATGCAAAGTTAAAAGGGACGTGCATGTGTGTGTGTGCATGCATGTATTTGTGACCCATGGCAGCCTTGATGAATACATTGTTTTACAGAACAAAAAGTTTGGATGCTCCTTTTCGAAGCAGATGATACATTAAATGCAAAAGCACTGGTGATATTCCTAAAATTAAATACACTCCAGGAAATTAAAAGTCTGAGATTCTGCTAACAGTTTCAACTTCCTCACATTATCTGTAGTGTAGCTGTTAAGCCACATATATTAGTGCAGAAAAATAAGTTCCCTATGAAAAAAGGAGAGGGAAGGTGAACAGAGAAAAATAGGTTAGAGAAGATAAATTTCACCCCAATTGGAATGCTTTTTCTCACCCCTTTATAGCAAAACCCAGAATGTTTTGGATCAACACAGAAAAGTTTCTGTCAACATGCAAAATATTTTCTGAAAGCTTCAAATGACTGAAAGTATTGTTCTGTAACACTGCAAAGCTACTTTCATCCTGGCATTGGAGAGGTCTGTGTCAGTAAACTGCCCTCATGAGAGGTCCTGCTCTGTAACTATCAAGCAAACCACCATGTGCAAGGATAGGTAAATGACAAATTGCTAGAGTTTAAGTTACTAAAATCATAGTCAGAAAGGGGAGAAAATAACATTCCAAACTAACAGGGAGTTGCAGGATTTTTCACATTGAAGATTGCCTATAAATAAGTCATTATTTTCTGTTTGCATTGAGGCATAAAAATATTAGCTTCACTAAGAAACAACGATAGGGTAGTATATTCCCTAGAGTAGCTATGTTGTTAAACTGGAAACAAATACTGGTGAAAATGGATCTAAAGAGGCTTGTGTTTCATTTGGCAAAACTTTTACTTCAATAAAATGTGATATCGTGGTACATTGCAATGGACAGGACTAGAGTTAGAGTGTGGAAGTGTGGAATGGGAGGGCAGATATGCCTGAAGCTGATCTTCACACATTACAGATTGAACATTTCCTCACCTGTGTTTAAAATACAGCTTCACCTATGAAATGGGATCATAACAAAACACGATAGATACTCTCACACAGTTTGTTTGAAATATGGAGCACAAAGGGGCAAAATTTCAAGCAAAAGTAAATGATGCTGATGACAGACAGACTCAACAGCTAAATGTGCAACAGCATCCTACAAAGGCTTTGCTGTCTAGTCTTCCAGAGCCAAGTGCTGCCAGCATACTTTAAATGTTAAGTTTCTCCACACAGTGCGTGGTTGCTATGATCAGGATATAGGAAAAGGCTCACCATGCCATCTGCATTGGTAACACATTTTACAGTGGGTGCCTTACGTTTAACTCTGCTACATATGGGCACAGATGTTACATAGGTAGCATAATTGTATACATGGCTATGGAAATATGCGTGTATAATGTATTAATTTCATATCTGTTTCTCCCACTCTGTTATATGGAGCTGGACACATGTAAAACATCAATCCAGTCTTGAATGAAAACATGTTTTTCTTACAGCTTTGTCCTTGCTCTTCACCTTAATGCAGCCTTGAAACTCTTGGGTCTGAATAAGTAAAATGAAATCTAGTGTGCTTTAGGATCTGGCTACCAGCAGCCCACATGCGTTAAGGTTACGAGCTTCCCAGAGCCCACTGAAAGCTCTCCAGTTATTTCCAGCAGCTTTAGCAGGGGCTGGATGCCAGGCTTGCACTTTATATGTCCTGACAGTCCCGCCACGACAGAACCACCATGGAGAGCAATCCCACAGTTCCTCCTTTGTGACTTTATAACAATCCCTGGTCTAGACAGGACCAAGCTAGAAATTCCCATCTCGCTGCTCCATCCAGACAGCATTTATCATCACCTTGAATGTAATGCTAGCTTGAGACCTCTGAATAAATGAATTGGTGTGGCTAAAGCTCTGCTGAGAGCTTGTTATACTCTGGTCAGGCTCTGTCAGCTTCTGGAAAAAAAATTCACTTTCCAGAAAAGACTTCGTTTGTCAACAGAAAATAAAGTCTAAGCCCTAAATTGCGACAGGCAGGCGTTAAGGTGGAGGATGCTCCATGCAGCGTTGGAGAATTGCATACCTGCTAGTGTCCCTGCTGCCAGGCGTTTTGCTGATCCTGCTTGAATCTGGGAGGGGAGGGAAGGGACAGGGAGGAAGGGGACAAACGTTTCACCCCATACTGCAGGCAGGACACTGTGCAATCATGCTGCCTGAATAGGAAGCCCAACCTGAGCAAAACACCACCACAACCAGGCAGCTTTTCCTTGTTTAATGAGGCTCAGTTTGTTTTGTAGCGAGAACTATCTCTTCTTGAAAAACCCAGGTATGGGTATCTTTTCTCTCTGCTAGCAGATCCCATTCTTTGTGTCAGTTAGGGAACCACTGCCCTGCCATGTGGCTCCATCCCCACAAGGCACAAGCACATGGTCCAGGCCTGGCCTGTTATTTCAGCATCCTGAGGGGACTATTCCAGCTGTGCAGCCTCAGCTGGAAGATAAAAGCTTGACCGATCAGAAGCCAAATTATTCCTCCTTCTACTCTCTCCTCCTTCATTTCTTTCTTTCTAGTGGCTTCCAGCAAGCAGTGATTATCGGAGTAGGATTTTGGGAAGCACCTGACATACAATAATTTTTATAACACAAGCCTGGGCTGACAACCAGCACCCCCTCGCTGCCCAGGCTCCACAAACACTGCCGAATA
The DNA here is from genome assembly GCF_000690775.1 of Eurypyga helias. NCBI lineage: Eukaryota > Metazoa > Chordata > Aves > Eurypygiformes > Eurypygidae > Eurypyga > Eurypyga helias. The sequence continues at coordinate 21,508 of NW_010250964.1, forward strand.
AAAGTAAACCACTCATGCCAATAAACGGTTTGATCTTTACGAGTTTCCAGAGCTGTTCTCCATAAACTTAAGTGCTCTCTGGGACTAAGGGAGAGCTTGATTGCATGAGGTTGAGAAGCCAGCTGGGGCCAGATGCCACTTGGTACCTCACGTGGTCAGACCCTTCCCACCCCAGGCACAGGTGAGGTGGGTGCTTTGCTATCCATCCCAACTGTGCCGCTCTCTCATCTACGACTTCCATCACAGCCAGTGGCAGAGGCCTGGCTGACCACAGCAATGCTAGGTTGTATTTGGAAATAAGCCAGATCTCAGGGTTCATTATCCTTTGCAAATTGCAGGGTGAGGGGAAAAAAGAAAGAACAGGAACCTTGACCACTTTAACAGCAGCAGGGTGGTATTTAATTTTCAATCAAGTACCTAAAACAGACTTCAAAGGGCATTTAAGCTGACAGTTTTATTTTCTAAGAGAGTAGGAGGAAAGATGGATAAGCAAAGAGTCAGATCTTTCTCAAAATAATTGCAGCCTTGACATATCTAAATTAGTTTGTAAAAGAAAATTCAGGGGCAGTTGATCTTATTAATTAGAGATGCACCAGGACTGTAATACTCAGTTACTCAAAGGCAGCCTGGAGCTAGTAAAATAGAATAAAACAAATCTTCCAGTGAATTCAGAACGTACTCCCCTCCCTCTCCCCTTTCCCCAGTTTAAGTAAAAGTCATAATGAATACCTTCAGTTTGGAGGGGGAAGGGAAGAAATGTCTATTAAAAACATGTCATGAGTTCCTCCTCCCACCTTACATGTTTCATTGCATTTATGATAGATTGCACTGTCGTACATGTAATAGGTTTTGTTACAAATGGGTGAGAAAACAAGTATCTCCACATTTAAAAAAGCATTACTTAAACACTATTAAAATTCTTTGATGTTTGGTGGTTTTTTGTTTTGTTTTGTTTTGGGTTTTTTTTGTTTTCAGAGAGAAATAAGCAGTATTCATTCTGACTAGGCTTACAGATGAACATTCGCCACTGCAACAATTTTTTCTTGTGGTACTGAGCCTCCTCTGTGCGGAGCACTCTGCATGCACAGGAGAGGAGACTCCACCTTAGGGAGTTCAGAGCCCATATGTGTGGGAGAAGAAAGCCAAGGAGTGGGAGAAGAAAAGCACAGTGCTGTGCCTCAGGTCGCCTGAGGTCACACAGAACATCATTGCCCATGCTGTACCCACACATGGCACTGTGACATTCACGTGGTAGGCAGGCACAAGGACAGCTCTGCCCAAATGAGCTGCGCTGGGTTTGGGCTTAGCTGGGGCTGCAGGGACCCCGGGGTCGCAGCACCCATGTGGGATTGAAGACGACGTGTCATGACTGCATAGCATCGCTGACACATGTTCCCACGGTTTTGAGGGGCACTGTCTTCTCCTTTTTTACTTGATGCCTGCAATCAGAGAAAAAATGCTCCATTTCCCCCACGGAGTGAAAATCTTCAGGGAAGTAAAAGGGCTAGAACAGAAAATAAACTTGTTCCTCCTTTCCTGCCTTCAACCCATGATGGATGACTGGTAAGGGGTAGACAAATAAAACTGTCTGTGGGCTTGTTTGGGCTTAGATAACCATGCAATCCTTCTTGCTTTTGGAGCTCAAAGAGAAGACACTGGGAATGGAGAAGCCAGGTCTCTTTCTTTTCATAAAAAACAGCCATCTGGCCATAGAGTTTCCTCCCCGCAGGCTGCCTGTGTCGGGGAGATCAAGGCTAAACAGAGAGGGCAAACAACATCTCTTTCTAAAATGGAGACACCCATTTCAGAGGGCGACCCTTTGCATGGCTGTGCAGGCAATAAACTAGCTGGAACAGGGAAGTCAGCTGTGTGTTGAGTTCATGTAGCTCATTTACTAAAATATTTAGGATTAGAACTAGTGAAAGGGAGAAAACATCTTTGCTCTTTTCATCTCTCTTTTCTTTAACTGAATTAAAGCTGATTTTTTCCCTTCATTAGCTGAAAGGCTTCCAAACTACCCTGATTTGCAACAGCCAGGAACCTCAGGCCTGACCCTGAGGAAAATAAGAACAGGTATTCAGGAGTATAGGGCAATAAAGCACATCCTACATCCTGTTCCTAAAACTTCCCTATTACTCAGGAAACATCTTCTTATCCCAGGAAGCAAGTGGAATTTTTTGGATCCCCTTAGGGAAACAGTGTATTACATTTCCTGATGTGGCATTTTTAGTAAATTATTAACAAAATTTTTAAGCAATACTCATTAAGACTACAGGACCTGAGAAGACAGACCTCTGATAAATCACCAAGAGGACAGTGCAAGAGAGAGCTCACTAGCTGTGAAGGTACCTGAGACTACTGAAGGAAGAGACAAATGGCCAACCCATCATCTCACAAAGAGAAA
>NW_010250964.1:23930-42702 GCF_000690775.1 Eurypyga helias
ATGAACCTTAAACAACACTTTCACAGCAGTTGAGAAGGTCCTTTGAAACCCGGCAAAGATTTCTCCCTTGGTACTGGAGTCAAAAGGTAGTCCGGAGGTGGTTAGGGTGCATGGGACAGAGTTAACATGCTCCTCCTTACAGTTAAAAGAGTCCATAACAGTGACCATAGTTAGAGAGCTAATTTGTCAAGAACCTGCCAGAATCCTTAGCATAAGTTAATTATTACAGAGCACTGTTGACTTTTGAGATAGAAAACAGCCCATAAAATAGACTAACAGAAATGCACTAGTACAGGAAGTGTGAAAAAAGCATTTCTTGAATTGCTGAGATGCTGAAGGGGTTGCAGTCCTCCAGTTCAGCTGGACCCTGGTTCACTGTCATCCCAAAGTTTTATCCGGAGCTGCCCATAATGAACAAGAGCAAAATGCTCTTAGCCCTCACGGCTCAAGTCATTCTTCTTCACAAGTGTCCTGGTGATCTTTAAATTTCTAACCCTCATTCTTGCAGAGTTAAACTTGACTCATGCAAACCTGAGAGTTCAAACTTTTTTTTTTTTAAATAGCAGAACTCATACTTTAAAACCATCCTGTTACTTATTTTCTAAACAAGTATGAATATTTTCTAAAAAAGAATTTATTAATTTTAAGCAAATTATGAATTTGCAGGAAGGATTGTTGACATGGGTTTTCAATGCTGATGTTAGCAAAACTGGTCTGGAGAGGACATTAAGCAGGATCAAAGAGTGATTGTTGCTGGAGCATACTGTCATGATGTCTGATACTATGTCTGTCCAGCTGTGAACATGAGGGCCCATACATACACATACATACACATATAAATAAATATTTTAAAAATAAAAGAGATGGTGGGAGTATCAAAGCTTTTATATGTATTTTTTATATATTTTGTCTGATATGGGACAGTGTAATCCTAAAATCTGTTCAGTCTCTATGGAAATCCAAGAGAGTTTCACAGAATTAACAAGAAAAAAGGCAACCCTTTCTGCACAGCCACCTTGCTTTTCTTGGATTTTGTTCAAATGTAAAATGAAAACAAATTCACATACCCAGGAAGCTGTGGCAAACTATGGATGTCAGCTCTGAGTCCATCCCTGTGTGTTTTCAATGGAAGACTCAGAACAGGAAACTCCCAGCATGTGCCCGAGCCCCTTTCCAAATGTTTTCTTTCAATAGAGTTGTGGACTCATTGGAGGTAAAAACCCCGAGAGTAAAAAAAGACAAAAGGTTGTGAAAAAGGAACTGCAAATGTTACCTTCCTTGTATAAAGCTTTGCCACAAAAGGAAAAAAACACAAACCCCACACATACACCCTTATTGTAGTATATAACTAGGGGCAAAGAAAGACTTGTGAAAACTGCTCCAGAATCAGCTGCCTCGGAGAACAAACTGAAGAATACAGAGGTGATTGCCGCTTGTTATAAAGAGGTATTTGTCAACAGTGCCTTACAATGTACTCAGGTTTTTCAGATGATTATCCTTTCACACCGGAGGTGGACCAGCCACGGTGAGGCATACCCTGTGACCCCCTGCAGCCAACCTAGAAGGAGTGGTGGTGGTGGACACAGCACCTTCCAGGAAGCAATTAGAGAGTCTCCTTGTTGCATGGTGTTAAGTGCCCGGTACTAACGCACAGGGATGGACATTCCCACTTACTCGAGGTGGCTTCCATCCATTTGTGAGTAAAATTCAGATATATCGCATAATCCCATGAGACTCCGCTTGTGTTCTGCCCCATCCAGGGTGATGGACATTGATGCCATCCTTGGCCTGCTCAGACTGAACCACCCATGGGATTGGACCAGGGGTTATGAGCAGCCTTCCCAGTCTGAGAGCAGGCCAGGGCTCCCTTCCCACTCACCAGCAGGACACAGCTATAACCCAGCAAGCTGGGCCTCAGGATCTGGAAATAAAGAGGCTCCCTAAAGTTTAGGTCAGAGGGATGTCCTCCACAAGCTAAAGGGTACCTGGCATGTTTCCCTGGCGATGGAGACAGTCTCCATGGTAACTTCAGGACTGCACACATCAACAGATTTTAACATGTTGGCAGTTTGCAAAGTGACTGTTTAGGCATTCCAATTAGGCTGGATATTTACATGCTTAAAGGTATCACATGCTTAAAATAAAAAATTAAAAAACCCCAGGAAAATCTACCCGAGAGAGTCTAAGCACTGCCAAATTAGAAAACAAGCCCTAAATATAGTCTTCACAGAGGAACATGTGAAAAAACAGCATCTAAACATGACAAGGAAAGTAGAGCAAAGAAGGAAAATGAAACTCCCTTTGAAAACAAACAAGAAGCTGCTGCTGGCCGCAGCTCAGCAGCGGGTGACACCGCTCTGCCCCATCCCCTGCCCATGGGTCCAGTTCCAACCCCAGTACAGGGAGGCATCAGCACCCAGGACTGCCCCAGGCAGATCCTCCAGATCCCTGGGGGAAATCCACAGGTTCCAACACAGTTTTGGCTGCAACCAACCTTCACCTGTGACATGCAGCTGGTTTAGTACTTTTCCTGTCCTGTTGCTTGCTACTGGTCTCTGCTGTCACCCAGTTTTTGGCATGACCAACTGTATGTATGGCAGTGGTTGTGAAGAAGATAGACGCTGTTACAGCTGGGCTGGAGCCATTAAATATGGAGTTTTATCTCCTGGGATGGCAGCATGAAGCTGTGGGGTACAACTCTAACTGGAACCTTCAGCTCCAGCTTTGACCAACACCAAAGCTGACTTTAAATTCCCATTTTAATTATCAGGCTTAGCTGCTCCTGGGAACCTCTCGTACCTCTCAGACCTTTTGTTTCACAGTATAATAATGTTTACATCTAATTCAGGTTTCCAAGGTGTTTGTTTCTGACTGGCTAAAGCTAGAGATGTGGAGAGAAACCCCCAAATTACAAAGTGACACTAATTAAAAAGGACCACAGCAAGCTTTGACCCTTGAGCACCATCTTGTTTTGAAAGGGTGCAAGCTCCATGCCTGCAGGGTTTGACAGACCTCCTGCTGCAATTAGAGGGATGACTTTCCACATTGTTGATGAGGAAGAGGGAACTACATTCAAATCAAGAAAATCCGAAATATTTTAATAACACTGGGTTAGCATCTCCACCCAGGCAGAGGAGAAGAAAGATCCATAGCCACAGACATCAGCTTCAAATTTGTGACTGCTTTCCTCACAGCCTTGTGCCAGCCCTCATTTTGACAGAGCCCTCTCTTGCCCTGACTCACCAGCAGTTCCCACAAACCCGCTGTGTACTTCTACCCCTTCTCCTCTGCCACTGCGAAGTCACAGCATCTATTTGTGCCTTCCTCTCCATTTTTGTCAAATTCAGACCTAACAGCCCCCGTACTGCGGCTGCCTGCCAATCCCAGCTACTGCCACTGTCCTCTCTCCCTGCCCCAAACTCTCTTCTAGGTGACTCCAGCACATCCCTCCTCCAAAGCCACCCACACACCTGCCCCTCTCTTAATGTCAGTGATCTTTCTAGCTAGATCACTCCACTGCTTCAGCTTGACTGGATGGTTCACAATGCCTGCTGCTTCTTCACCTCATGTCTTGACCCACCTCTCAAACACTCCCTTCCTCCTGCTTGCCTTTTTCTTGCCGTTCAGCACCCTGCTCTGGCCTCCCTGGAACAAAGCGGTAAAAACACAGTGGCTTTTCAAAAGTTTGTCCTTCCCTTCTGCCTCCTCCCCTTCATATTTGTCTTCCTAAAATGCAGGAGGGTTTCAGTCTCCCCTCTAGCCCCTCCATCCATCTCATCTAACCTCTTCTCACTGTGTCCTGGCTCTTTCCTCTCTCTGCAGAAAGATGTTCAGTAACCCCACCTTAGAGCGCACCTTGACTCTTGACTGCTCTTGCCTCCTTGAGTAGGGCCCTATGTTTCCCCCCTCCCCAAATACAGTCACCTGTGCATCCAGCCAACCAATGTCTGGAGCTGTTTTCTTCCAATTGTATCTTGGATGTGCTCCTACCTTGCACTCAACAAAAACCTTTCTTGCTAACTACCTTGTCTTGGCCAAAGGTTGGGGCACTGCTCCATCCTGAGCTTCCTTGACCCAAAAGCCATCCATAAATCACACGGCTGAGGATAATTCACAGGTTGGTATCTCTTGTCCCACTCTGCCAACCTCACCACCATAGCCAGCCTGCCTCTTATACCTCTCTTATCTATCATTTCAAACTCAACTGAGTAAAAATAAAGGTTCCTAAACTTATTTGATAGTCTCTTTTGGTTCACTGGAGTTATTGCCATGTTAGAGCCTGCTCAGACCCGTATGCTGGTCTCTGTGCATTGTGTTCAGCATACATCTCCCTCCATATTCTTATTTCCTGTGTATGGCCAAGTCATGCAGATTGTCTTTGCATGGTATCTGTGTGTCATACCCCACTGCTAAAATTCTCATTTTCCTGCATCTTTGTCACTGCAACATCCTTTTATCTGGCCTCCTCACTCTTATTCTCTCAGGACGTTCTTTGAGAGCCAATGATCCTTGTCCATTATTTTGATCCCATCCTTTTTTTCTTTGCATAGTTTTCTATTTCCTTATTTTACAGAATATGGTCTGTTTGTCTTAAGTGTTCAATCTGACCATACTCACAGTAATATCTCATCCTTAGTATCAAAAGTCTGTAAATTTTCAAACCAGCATTCTTTCCCAGAGTTCCTTCTCCAGTGAAAAAGTCTCCACACTTCAAATCTTTAATACTCTTCCTTATCATGACATTTATGTAAAACCTGGTTAGAGTACAGTTGAGATCTCTGGCTACTACTCTGACCAACACTGTGCAGTGGGTTGTCTGGGCTCCACCATCTGCTTGCAGCTGCCTTTTCTTGTACTCTCACTGTGAGTAAACTAGCCATCTTTTGCCTGCACTCAGGCTGACCTTGGCTACTCGTTCTTGTCACCTCTAGGTATTTGTGATAGCTGTCTCAAATTAGCCACCTTAACATAAAAAACACAAGGCCTCCCTTTAATATTTGCACAATCTATCAAATTGGCATGAAAATAATTTCATTATATTTGTAAAGAAAAGAGGAATTTAAATCAAAAAAGTCAGTATTTTTATCAAATATCTGTAAACAGAATAAGCAGAAAAAATTATTCACAAACCTCTTTTTACTCTAAACCAAGACCTTTCTTTCCCCATACCTTTCCTATTTAATTAACTACAATATCAATAAGCCAATGAAGTTATGGAAAGCTGCATTTACATAATCAAATCTATTTAAAATCAATCTAATCAGATTGGTGCGTATCTCTGATGTAGGCATTTAAACTGGTGTAATCCTTAAATGCACTGTTTTTAACTTGCATTGATAAATCACTGTAAACTGATTTAAGCAAAAGATTAAATTGGTTTACATGCATCTAATTAAGATGTTTGTACTGGTTTAACCAGATCCATGTTAAACTGATTTCTTGAAAGTGGTGTAAGTTTTTTGTACAAAGTAAACTTTGGCTTCCTTTTCCTCTGGTTCTCTTGCAAGTCCCAAGTCATGGTCTGAGGACCATTCTCAGATGGAGTCTGAAAAGCCAACAGAGAACATGGTGCTAATGACTCCCAGATTGTTTCCAGGCTTTAAGTCTCTTTATTGCTTGGAGGAACTTCAGGTCAGTAAAAACAGCAGGAAGGGAGGAGCAGTCAACCTAAGCTGACCTCTGACTCACACACTCACCGGTCTGGTGAGGCTGTGTCAGTGACCCCAGTGAACGCCTCTCCCAGTGTCTTCTAGGGCTCGTCTTCCCACAGCTCTCAGATCCTCTCCCGTGAAAATTCCCTGTGAATCGGTTAAATTATGGGACAGCTCATTTAATACCAGAACGGCACAGTGCTTGTTCCCCTGAAAGCCATATGAGAACCTAACTGTCTTCCTCCAGATCCAGCATGCATGAGAATCATTGTTGAATGAGAAGAGAAAGACTTTGCAATCTGTAGACTTTACTTTCAGTGTTTACTTGTGAATATTAGAACGACTTCTCTTTCACACTGGGCTGCAGGTCTACTGGACACTTCAAAATTTATCTTTTTAATTCCCAGGTCAAATCAACTGAAGTTCAGTAAAATTTTTGTAGGTTATTAAAAAGCCACAAACAAACAAACAAACGCAGCCAGTTTGGGGATGTTATCTTCTTGTCACACTAACTTAGCTATTGATTTCATCCATGTTATCCTGCATCTAAGGGCTTCGTTTGACTCATCTGTAACCTTTCATGTCTTCCGAATGAAGACAAGGGAATTCAGGAATTAATCTTTATGCTAAAGCTTTTTAAACCATTTCAATTGCAACATTTCTTAACCTATAATTTGGCATAATATTGTGGGGTGCATCATGCTGTGGAACTAACTGTTCTTAAATTGTTCTATTTTAATGAGTGAATTTCTCCATCTTAAGGTTATGTCATGGTGAAAAAGAGTCTTAATTTTAATGAAACAAATATTTTTCTCTCTTTGTGTTTTTATGGTGAATGTATCAGCCTTGAGGGTGCTGCTCTTTTTTGCAACAGAATGCCTCACTTATAATTTAATCATTCAGTTGCACAGAGTAAATCTGTAGCCCAAATTATTCTGAAGTGGCAGCCTAGCAGGAGGGATATTTATGTTCATTACACTTTCTTACCCAAGCAATGGCTAAGCACAACTAGGAGATGCAACACAATTTTATAGCTTTAACTTTAAGGAAGGTCATTAGACTGATCACGGAACACAAAGATGATGAAAAGGTGAGCGTTGGATCCCTTTCAAGCTTATGAAAATACAGCTACCACTGTTATTTTTGTAGGAAAACCCACAGATTGCACAAAACTGAGTTTGTATGCCAGGTTCTGTGAAGGGCTTAGATGTCTGTGATCTGGCTTCGAAACAGCGTTTTCTTCTCAAGACTACTGTCCTAGTCTTTATATGCATGACACTTCTAAATGGCTTGCCAACATGTTCTTAATGCAAAATGATCTAAAGAGCTATTTACCCTTGTTGCTTTGCACGCAAGTGGAGATTTTATGTCTGCAGAACAGGAAATTCACTATAATGGCAAATGTCTTATGCCATTAAATGGGCTGTTGAACACTACTAAACTCACTCAGAAGGAGTTAAAATTCCTAAATTGCTTACTATGGTTCGTTACAATAATTACTTCCTTCTTGTTTGAACTTCTTTTTTTGCCAGGAGAGGGTATTTAGACCAAAAAACCAACAGGAAACGGAACCTGGAAATCAGATAACTGAAGCATAAAGTTCATCCTGCTACACAGAAAATGACTGAGTTTGTGAGTCTGACCTATCCACGGCAGCAATCTTTAGCTCTAAACCTAAGCACAGAACACTAGTTGAACGCCGGTGCAAGTACAAGTAAATTGGGAGTAAAATATGTTAAAAGCTAGCTATGTGCTTACATACTTGAGTGTCTCAGCCAGGAAGACTGGGATGAACAGCTTGGAGGAATTCAGCTTGTATCTGCAGCACACACCACCCGAGAACAGCACACACACTTGTAATCTGCACTTTTTTTAATTCCCCCAGCTGCATGCTAACAAATGTCATCAGATTCAACAGACGGCAAATCAGGTAGGCAAAACACAAAAACCTTTTTGAAAATCTGCCAAAACAGAATCATCTTGAGATCTAGCTGCCATTTAGCGCACAGACTATATTGTGTGACAGGGATGCAGACAAAACTGTGCAAAGCGAACGGCTTCATCTGGATATATTTCTAATCAATTCATCTGAATTGTCAATTGTAGATGAAACCATAGTTAGCAGAGTCCTCTACAAAACTAAATATAGATCAATAAACACCCTGTAAACAGACAAAATAAATCTTGGCAGGGAATCATATTTATGCTAATCTGAGAGGGCTCCTCAGCAAGGATGCTTTCATATTCATTGCTTCATTTTTAAGGGTATGTTTTATAACATCCCTTTATGAAAGGGAAAGCCAAGTTCTGTGTAGCAGATCACTGGTGGGGGCAGAGACCTTCCCCTGTGCCCATCTCACAGGAAGGTGTTCCCTACCTCCGCTCCAGTTACACAACATTTGGAAATGTCACCTTCAGTTTCCAAAACCTGTTGACCTTAAGCCCACCGGCTTATTTGGAGATTTGTCCTTTGAAAAATGTCTCATATACTGACAGATATGGTTATGTCTTAGCTAAGATACAGTGTGCTTTCAGAAAAAAATGTATATAAGTGCAATTTTAAACCTCTGGTCTAGGCAGAGTAAGTTACCTTTTCATGTGATGACTGCATCAAATAAGTAATGCCATATAAACAATATATATACACACAAGTAATACAGATACTTATGTATATATGAATATAAACATATAAATTCTTTAGATAAGCAACACACACATATGTATATCTATAGACATATAAATACCTACCATTCAAAATGAACCGAAAGCTCCATCAGCTTTGTGAATGACTATGCAAGCACTTTGTGTTCCAAGTGCTACTCAAAGGCGTGAGACTTTGTCACTGTGATTTATTTGGGAAATAAAACTCCACAAATACTGCTGTTCATCTCATCCAATGGGATTTTTCCCTGCTCTACCCACTCCTCAGTGCTGCCTCGAACCCAAGGTAGGCTAGAAGCTCTTATACTGTCCTCCTAACCTTCAAATCCCTAGTTTATTATAATAATTTGCCCTCTGGCTCACTGTCATATTCCCTGTGCAACTCAAGATGTTTCATTGATACGTCTGGGAGTTTCTGTTCAGACAGGGGCACTGGAAATCCCCCATGCAACAAGCTTTTCTTAGCTTTCATTCAACAGTGGAACATCTGAAATTCCAGTACCTTATCTCAAACCTAGAAACTTTCAGGACTAAAAGCCTTTTTTTTTTTTTTTTTTTTTTCCCCTATGGCTGTTGCTAGATGCTTCAGTGGAAAGGGAGAAGGAAACCCTTATTGTTCAATCCAGCCTATGTGAAGATGTCATCCTAACTCCTGCTTGTTAGAGAGCACTTTAAGCCATGGGACCCTAGAGCTTTATATTCCTTCTTGGGAGCATTAGCTCTAAGTATAACCTCTCTTGACAGTCCTTTGCATATAAATGTGCAATCTCCATCTGAAAGTCACTGAATTCTTGGCCTTAGTGATTTTCTCTGATAACCATGATTTTACATTCAGTTCACAGGTACCACTTCTGAATTTACCATCTTCTGACTTCAGTAACTATTTCAACATTTTTATTTTAGCAGCTGGGGAAGAGATGCTCCCATTCAACTTCTTCTTATGCTGTTCATTATTTCATAGCTTTTCATCTTGAATCCTCTTGTTTATTTCTTTCCAAAGGAAACATACTGTCTTTTCAATTTCAAGCAAGTAATGTTACATTATATAGTCTAAAACCAGCATCTATCTAAACAGCAGCATATAGAAAATATGAAAAAGAATCGTGAATTTAAGCACACATTCTGCACCATCTGCCATAAATTGTAAGAAGTCAATTAAAAAGTTCTTTAGCCAGTATCAGTAATGTGTAATGGGAGCATTTACTTGATTGCTAATGGCTGGGTTTACATGTCTCAAAGCATCAGTTGTGGGGGTTGGCAGCAGCACAGCATTAGGACTGATCATCACTATAAATTAAGTTTATGTTGATATAATTAGCAGTTGCAACCTAAAGTAATATTTATATTGATCATAGTAAAATCAATGCTGCACGAGTGAAAACATACTGCAAAAGTGCACATGGCCCATGTCATGGGATTCCAGCTGTTCACTTGTTCCACAGGATGGGAAGATGGAAAAGCCCAGTGGTGTTGATGGTGCTCAGGGTCTCTGTGGAGACAAAGCCTGCTCCTTTGAGTCCTATCTCTGTGTGTGGCAATAGGGAAAGCCCCAGGGGAATCTAAGAACCATACAAATAACAGGATGTGATGTTTATTTGCTTTAGTCCTTCTCTGACATGCATTTACAGAGTGTCAACTGTTGATTTTGGTGTGCGGAGTTGTTGTCTCTAAGCCCGTTACACAGGGATTAGGGAGAGGGGAGCCCACAACTTTGCCACCAGCTAGGAGCACACAAGACAAGACAAAAGACTGCCACGCTCCTGCTTCAGGCTTGCACCTGTGTTTAATCAGTTTGCTCAGGAGAAAGCTACTTCTCGAAATCGGATCATTCTCTATTTGGATTGCTTCACTTCTCCCAGAAAGCCTTCTCTTTAACAGGCATTTAAAACTTTGTGCTTTTCATTCTCCAAAATGTCTCACAAGACGTCCTTTCACATTGGTACATACCCTGGTGCTGGCAGCAGTTTACATTAAACCTCAGTTTAATTGCACTATATAAATAACATTTATACTGCAGGAATAGCTACAGGCCCCAACGAAGCTGGGGCCCTTTGGTGCCAGGCCCTGTAGCAAGAGCAAGTTAATAATAGCCCTCAGAGCAAACAACTCAGCGTCTTAGTTCCAGGTACCTGAGGTACAGGACTTGCCCAGACAAGATGCAAATAGCAATTCTGTGACTCATTGACGGGCTGAGAGGGTTACTGGGGAGCTGCTGTGTTACTAGAAGACCCAGGTGAGTGCATCGAGTCCCCACAGGAACCAGCTGCAGGCTCATCCCTGGGCCCCTGGGCTGAAGATAGCGGCTGGCAGTCCTGCTGCCGACCTGGGCTGCAGGTCACACTAAGCTGTGCTGAGCCCCACAAGGCTCTGCCTTGTCTTTGGATGACACCTCGAGTTTCCTAACTCCTGAACAAAGGAGAGGATATGTAGCAATAGCATCTTTTTTTTTTTTGTTTCTGACTGCCACAAACAACGTGATGTATCGAGAAGAAATCACCAAAAAAAAACCCCACCAAAAGCCCAAAACCAACCAACCCACAACAAATAATTATTTTAAATTAAAACAGCTAAAAAGCAAAACAACAATAATCAGGCTGAGCACACTCTTTGAATTGGAACAAAACCAGGAAGCTAAACTCTATGCTGGCTGAACTCCACCAAAGTCAATGTTTTGCCAGCAAAGAATTTGGCTCTGAGTTTCCCAACAGCAATAATAGAGCAATAGATTTATTGCCTAAGTAAAAGGGCAGACACTGCTTTACGTATTTCAGTGTTCTGCTCCCAAAACCTTCCTCTAGGTGAGCCTGCGTGATCGGGATGATACGCTGCTAGGTTCTAAGGAACTGCTGATGGTGGTCAAGTGAACCAAACCGGTACATTCAACTTCAGACAAAACAGAAAACAAATCCACAGCTGAAGTGCCAGGTAAATACATGGCAGTGACAGTGAGAGGATTTACAGTGCTCCTGCCAGATGCACTGCATGTGTGTCTCTAAGAGTGTGATTTGGATAAAGGGACGCCTCCTACCTCTAACTAGCAAAATGAGAAATAATCACCTTTTTCATGGTGTGCCCACATGGTCACGATTCACATCGCACTCAGAAGCAGCTATGAAAAGACCCCAGCATCCATGTTGTCAATTCCATTGCACAGACCACATAATGAGTTTTTTTGCCTGCATTGGCTCTTATGCTTGGCCAGTATATCTGTTGTCTCAGTGTTACGCTGCTGTTCAGAGAGCTTGAGCTTTTCTCAGGCATCCTGAGGGTCTCTGTTTTGTGGGTGAACTGCCAAAATATGGGGCAATAGGAGGTCTTCGGTGAAAATCCGGCACATCTAATCTGTTCTCGCTAGTGAGATAGTAAGAACTGAAGGAGAGGAAAAAGCACACCCATGGGTGAAGGAATGCAAACACTAATTCCCACCTCACAGAGGTTGCTGAACTTCTCAGGGACAGCAAAGGTGGTGTGAGCGTAGGCATGTGGGAGGTGGCTCACGCTGGGACTTGGCACTGCTGTGGTCCCCACTGCTCAGACAGGAGCAGGAACAGCCAAAGTGTAATTTGGCCATTGTCCCACCCCATCGGCTGAACTCCCCTCCTGAGCAGAGCTGTTGTCAAGCTCTGCTGGAGTCACCAGGGGAAGCAAAGTCCACTTTTTCAGAATGACAAGACCGCTGGTAATGTTGGGAAATTATGTCAGCTGTTTCAAGATCCATAGCATTTTATTCTCTCTCTTAAAACATAATCAGGGAGCAATTCTGAGCTTTGTTGATCAGGAAGGCCCTTTTAAAGTGTCATACTGTCAATATAAAGCTTTATGAAATTGCATTATAAATGCTAGTTTTAGACAACTAGCATATTTTAATAACGTTTTTACATGCAATATTACTTTTACCTTTGCTAATATAAGGCAGATAACTGAGGAAGGACCAATTCTTTCAAAGATGTAGAGATGTGACCCTCTTCCCTGGGGTTGGAGATAACCCCTCAGCACCAGCCCCATGCCCCAGGTAGCCAGGAGGTCTGGCTCTGCACTGGCTGCCAGCTTCTGTGGCTCTGCAGAGAGCAGGGAGAGGGGTAACAGGCTACTTAATGGGTATATAATCTTTCCATAAGCAAAGGGATTTGCCAGCATTTAAAAGGGGCTTTTAGGTGTTATGGTCAATGAAAGTGTTTTTAGCTTGCTCAGGATCTCTTGCTGCAATAACTAAGATATTTCAGATCCCAAGCTAGCAGTTGGACTGCTCAGCAGTCTCATACAGACACTCTTGGGCTGCAGCCTAGATCCAAAGGCTATCTTCTAACACAGAAAAATTAAACCTCCTCCTCTGTGAGTAAGCAAGCAGCAGCAGCGGGTGGCAAACATGCTCTGCAGTACGAGGCAGCCTGGTGGTCTCACCTACCTGCAAACTAGCCTTTCCCAGTGTTCCTAACTGGGAACCATGTGCTTTCTGCCCACTGATGCCCACAGTGGGCAGAAAGCCCTGCAATCCCTATTTCTATCCAAGGTGCAATTCAGAAGTTATTGCACTTCGCACAGGGAAATAGCATTGAGTGGAAGTGATGAATCTCCAGTGTTTAGCTAATAATTCATGCACAATAAATACATGATAAAAGTATTATAGTGATACGAAAGAAATGAGGCTAATCAGAAACCACTTCCTGCTCAAGAAGAAGCTGGAACTAAGTCTGTAAACAGAGATGAGTGTGATCCCAATGCCCTTTACTCTCCCCGTGTATCTCAGAGGTGAGACATGATATGTTCCAGAGATAGAAAATGAGGAGAAGGCACAGACACAGACACATGCATACATTCATCTTGGAGAAAGTTTTCCTGGCATATAGAGTTTTCTATGATTAAAGTGTGTAGGTAAATTTAGGACTGAAATAAGTCCCTATTTCTCAGTAAGATACAGCTGAGAAAATGCCCAGCCCCATGCAGAGAATGAGGTCCTGCCTAAATAGAGACAGACAGCAACAATCACAGCACACTGCTAAGGACTTTACGCAGCAGACGGTTCCCGCAGTCAGGAGGAGGCTCCATTGCGTGCAGATATTTATCCAGAGGATGTTTGTGAGCATCTCTAAAGGTTTGTTTAGGCTTGGAAGTTGTCATTGCTTATCTCTGGATTAAATTTGATTTTGAGTGGGGATAAAAAGGCTTTTACTTCCAAATCAGAAATATCCTACTTTCTTCCCTCTCTTTTTTTTTTTTTCCCCCTCAGATGATCTGGCAGTCTCAGCCTGTTCTAGCTAACTGTTGGAAACAGATGTATTTCAGCCTGGAATAAGCTCCTCTGCAACAGGCTGGAGATGTACACCGCTCCATTTTCTGCAAACAGCTTTGCTGCAGGCAGATACCCATCCACCATCACACACTGTCCTGTGCTCCCCCAGCCTGTGTACCTGTCCATCTCCAATGCTTTGAAGCTGGGGGGATGAAGAGGGGCCACATGAGGAGAAAGTGGAGGGCTGAAGGGTTTGTAGTGGGTACTGGGTGCTTGGCCATCAGGAGCAGCGGAATGTGCAATTTCCACCCCTTACCCCCCACCTGCCTTTACACAAAACCCCTCTTCCCAGGAGGGAGAAAGGGCATTTTATAAATACAATTACAAAACTGCTGGGATCAATACTACAAGGCAGATGGATAGCTCAGCAGAAACAGATAGATTAGATGGTGAGATAAAATAGATTAGTCAAATTGATTCAGGGCCGGTGAGATAAGGCCCTTCCAGAGCAGGTGGCGATGGTGCACTGGAAGGATGCCTCCGTGACCCCTGCACCCATCCATCGCTTTCCTACCGCCTCTCCCTTCATCCCGCCTCATGCTACACTGAACCAGAAGAACAAACCAAACCAAACAAAAAACCAAACCAAACCAAACCAAACCAAACAAAAAAAAAAAGAAAAGCAGAGATGAACACTGCTAAGCGACTCAAAGCCCTCTCCTCCCCATTTCCGTGACGCTGAGCAGGAGCTTTCAGCTGGGTGCTTTTCTTCTCCTTTCTAAGTCAGGGTCCCAAAGTTTGCCACTGACAAGAAGAACAGTAGAAGGAGCCAGGAGCTGCAGCTTTGAGTCCAGCAAAACTGAGGCCTGCTGCCGAGAGGTCCCCTTTCCTGAGAATAAGCATGGTATAAAAATGCTAGCTTGAATTATCTAGGCACATCTCGGAGAATTGCATGAAACCCTGTTTTACTAGGAGGCTCGGTGGAGAGACGTGTGTTGCATACACATACACAGCATACTGGCCTTTCGTTTTCATTGCAAGATGCCTGCGAACACACATACCTCTAGCAAGACTGTTGGGAATGACAAATCTACTCAAAACCATACCCATCCATCAAAACCCAAGGAAATAATAGCAAATATCCCCTGTGTATCACATAGCCAATTTATCATTACAAGAGAAATCTTAACTTTTGAAACTCTTTTGAGTGCTAAATTTCACAATCTCTACAGCTTTATATTTAAATTCCTCCTACTCCTTTCTTTTTCTTTTTCTCTTTTTTTTTCCCCCCAAGGAAAAAAGAAGAGAAAATGAAAAATCCAGAGACGGTCTGTTTTTATAAACGCAGTTCCATCAGCTGCGCTTGTAAATTCTTTTACCTTTGGCTATTTGGCTCACATGACCGACATGCCGCATGTTACAAAACAGCCACTCTTGAGAGAGAGCAAACGCTCTATGGCTTGTGTCACAACCAGGAATAAATGGATGGGCATACAGCAAGGGTAGGAGGAGACAGCCCAGCCTTGCTTCATTCCCTGAAGGACTGAGACCTTTGTGTGTAGATTTTGCCAAATGGCCAGGGCCCAGCTTATCTAATAGACATAATGAAGTGCCCTATTCTGTGTTACAGCAATCCATGGAGTTACATCCCCCTCTCCATCCTCCTCACTGCTCCTGTCTGCAGGCTGCTGGCTTTTCTTTCTTTTAACCTCACAACGAGCTGGTTCAAGGGGCTTAGGTGGGAGAAAACTAACTGTGCCACAAGAAGGGAGGCTCTTGGTGCTGGCTTAGTCCCCATGAGGTGGCTCACTGCAGGCTCAGACAGAGCCATATGGGAGGGGGTGCATATCCAGGGACAAGAGAGGTAAGGGAGGAGTAACAATGCCCCTTTGAGCAACTCATAGGTGATTACTTCAGCTTAACTATAGCCTTAAATAACAACCTAAGCCTTAAAGAGCCCAAACCAGGTGTCTGGCAGGAGGAACTGATAAACTCTATCCCTGGTCTTGCAATGAGATTTGTTATTTCCTTATAAACCAGCACTAGTTAGAAAAATTGACATTTTCTTATGACTGATTTCCTTACAGAGAGAGTTGATTTTGTCTGAATTTTCATTTGAAAGGGAAGACTGGTCAAAAAAAAAGTCCCAAATCAAAACACTTATATCCAGAAATCTTAGAACCATAGAGTGTTCAAGAGACCCTCATCCAAGTCCTGCCCCGAGGCAGGAACAGCTGTACTCCACTCTTCCCTAACAAGTATTTCTCTGGCCTCCAATAGTGCCCTAAAAAAGGTTAGCCAAGAGTCTCATGCTTCTGTTCTCCCCCGTGGCTTAGGCTGCTCAGACCACATCTCCCAAAATATATGCAGTTGCTGTGAGTAGAGACAGGAGACCATTTAATTAGGAAAACTCTGTGAAGAGCATGTCGGAAGACCTGGTACTTCTGGATAGTCAAAGCCCTTCAGCAACCCAGGCACACGGAGAAATTCACAGTGTGGCAGAGCAGCAACAGTGAAGTGCATTTGGAAGACTGGCCTAAATATTTTTGGATTTCAACAGCCAGCTCTGCTTTTCCAGCGTTAACTCTCTCAGCTGCATCTAACAGGTAGGCACATGTAGGAACCCCATAGCAATCACCTTCTATCACACATGGATTACCACAGTCTCCTGCTGGTGGAAAAGTTAATGGATCCATAATTTCAGTTACTGGCTGACCTGAGCAGCTGGTAGCCCAGAAGGAAGGTGGGTTTTACTCCTGGGTAGAGCAGAAGTATGCAAGGAGTCTCCACATGATCGGTGGAGCTGCTTCTTGGCTGTTGTTGACTGGCAAAGCAGCATTTTGTTCTCGGGGGTTTAAGATGCAGAGAACCTGAACCATCATATTAAAAATATTATTCATATCTGGTTATATAAAAAATTGAAACTCTTCTCCCCTGCACAAATATGGTTTTTATCTGATTCAGAGCAGTTAAAATTACATTAGGGAAAAAAAGAAAGGCTAGTCAGCTGTTCAAAGGTGTGACATCTATGAAGGCAGCCAAGTCAGTGAAGTGCAAGTGATTAAACTGGCCAAGTTAAACAAGATACAATTAAAGCCACTGCTTCCCCACCATCTCCCCAAAACTTCCAAGTAAGGCTTTATGAATCCTAGGAGACCAGGTTAGCCCTAATTTTATCTTGTTTAACTTGGCCAATTAAACAGCAAACTCTTCTCGGAGTTGGCCCTGCCCGCAGATATCACACCTTCTTTGCTTCTGACTGCTTTCTTCACTTTTTGAAGCACATATACCACAGATTTTTATTAGCTCTTGGGAATGTGTTTCTAAAAATGTCCTTTGGTTGATACCGATCGCAACTATACAATCAGTATTTTTAACTGTGTACCATTTCCCTGGAATAGTGGGAATTGTCACCCTGAGCTGTGATACCCTCACCTGTAGACCCTTTAAAGAGTGGACGTTGATTGGATTTTCACAAAATTTGGGAAAACTCCAGAAACACCTCTTGCCTCAAGTCCCCATTCCAAGCAGGGTGGAACTGAGCTGAATGCAAGGAAAGTGTGCTGGTGCTAGAGACATTTAGGATGGACAGAACTCACTTCTCAGAGGAGACAAAGGCTAACACCCACATGGAAGAAGAGGAAACTGCGTTTCCTCTGGGATAAGTGAGCAATAGAGAGGGAGAAATGGCCTCCTTCCCCTATAAGTTACCAAAAGATGGAAGGGAAATGAGGAATTTGTTATTGCTTTTTGATAATTAATTAAACTCAACATTTGGAATTTTATATGCCTCTACCTCAATTAATAAAACACACACAATGTTTTAAAGGGCAAACTGGTCTTCTACCCACAACAGGATTTTTGCTTTGTTTTGATCTATTTAGAAGTGGAGGAAACATTGTGGTTATGTGAACACCTCAGACAAGGTCTGAAGCTTCAGAAACTCCTTTAGTGCTAAATTTTACTAGCAGCTACTCCACATTTGCATGAGGACTACATGCTGCACATAAGACCAGCTTCAAAAGCTCCCCAGGTCAGGAGAAACCCTTAACTATTAAGGGTACATGGGTTGGGTAGTGATACACAAATACCCAACCCTTACAGAGGTACAAAGTGATCTTTCTTCCTGGTTCCAAGAGGGGAAAACAGATAAAGTAACCAGAACAGCCAATGGCAGGGGGGGGGCCTGTGCCAAGTCCCAGAGCAGCATCGCACCACCACGTTATGCCACGAACAGGCACACCCCAAGGGACAACACCTCCTGCTCTCAGGCAGGAGAAGAGAAACTGGCATCTGCAGTTCTAATCCTAGCTCTGTTCAAGACTCATCTTGACAGGCATCTCCAACTCATTTTCCCATAAGCAACATGGGGATAAGGCTTCTGTAACTCATGGAGGAGCAGCAGCTGATAATGTTTACTTACCAACTTGAAAATGCCAGGTGCTATGCAAATGCATGCAGGATGCTAACAACATACCTGTAGCACTTTCTGGGTACCAAGAAGAGTACATGCCTTTGTGAAGGGGTGATGCACCAACACAATCAGGCTCCTGATGAATTTAGAATGATTAGGAAACATTCCCTTTAGTACTGTGCCTTCCATTTCTTAAAAATAAAACTGCTACTGATAAACTTGATTAAGAGTACTTTTGGAAAATGTTTTGATTGCTATTTGTTGAATTTTCCTACTCAGTAAAATGCTAAAGAGTTAAGGAAAAAAAAAAAAAGAAGTCATGCATGACAAGATGCCTGTGGAATTATGATAAGTAATGCAGTGATAGCGCTGGAGTGTCTGCTGAGCGAGCTTCACTCACTTGTGTAGGGGAATCACCAGATGGCACTGTAACAACACAGAGCTTCCTAAATTCTTCCTCTAACTGGGCAAGAACTGCTGGGTTAATGAACAAACAATACTTTCTTGTCGTTATAGTGAATAAGTAGTTTTGGGAGTGTGTGTGTGTTTTTGGTGAGAAGGGGAGCTATGATGGATGGTTGCTGCTTTTGACCTATCTTCACCTAAAAACTCGGGTTGACCTGTGGATGGTAACTCTGTACCTGCTTGGATGTTGCTCGTGTAGGTCTGGCTTATGTGTCCACCTGAAAAGAGAAGCTACACTAACAAGCGAGGTCTCTCCATCATCTTCATTTCGCCTTTACAAGATTTTTAAACACGCTTTTAGCAGGGCATGACTATATTATATAGAGTTCTATATAGAATCATAGAATCATA